>NW_010433215.1:129899-170529 GCF_000710305.1 Buceros rhinoceros silvestris | reverse complement strand
CCTACAGGAGCAGTGAGCTGTCAGCTATCTTTCTGCCTCCCTTTATTTATTTTTCTGCTTTTCCCTTTTGCTAGCTCTTGACAAATTTCTATGGAACGTTTTTTTCCCTCTTTGCTATTCTGCAGGAGCAGAAGAAAAGAAAATTGGGGAAAAAAAAGATAGGGACTTTAAAGTTTAAAAAATAAATGCAATTTGGGAACTGTAGAAGCAGCTGTTAGTTGCACAGGCCATAATTTACTAGAATACACATGACTGGAGTCAGCAAAATTAGTGTTTTCTTGCATACGCATTTCAGGCAACTCACCACTTTCGAAACTAGCATGTAACAAAGACATCAAGGAAGGCAAAGAAAATGGGTTTTATTTGTGTGAATTTTTATTCTAGCACACTTATTCTGTTATAAATTCCCCGTCTTCAAAAATGTGTAATTCCATTCATTTTATGATCGCCATCATCATTCTGTGAATATCAGCAGTCATTCTGGTTACCAAAAGCACAGCCTCATGGAAGCCTGAGTTCAGGATAAGGAATCACTCTGGATGTGGGAGGCTTATGAATTAGGTGAAGAACTACAGTTGCTTGGCCTGACTACATCTCATTTCCTTTCAGCAATGTGCCTACCTAACATTAAAGGATCTTGGTAAGAAAATCTTCACTTGCAGGGTCCCACTCCAAAGGCTGCCTGCTCCTCTGCTTATTACTAGGAAAGAAGAAATTTGAAGTTCACATTTGAAATGTGAACTTGGAAAATTCAGAGGTAAATGAGCTGATTCCTTCAGTTCAATTCAAATCCACCAGCTCACAAAAAGAAATATACCTTGGGAATTTCTTAACATGTTGCTTAATCAAAGCCCACCAAAAAGTGTCTCTGTGCATTCCTCCATCCCCCCACAGCAACTCTTGTGTCCTGGCCTGCTCCTCCATTTCAGGGTCTCTGAGAATCCCCAAAACTGCCAGCAGGGTGATTAGACCTGTAAAATCACAGGTCAGCTGTGATGCTGTAAAGCTGAAATGCCAATGATGTGTCAGTACTCAGATGGTTAGTGCAAAACATGCACAACTGAACATAGTCATGTCTGTTAATAGATCTGGAGCAGAAGGGGTTAAGTGGAGGAAATGAAAGATGTTCCTGATAGAAGAGAAACTGCTAAAACATTCAGTTCGGAACACAATCTGACTTAAAAGAGTTTTTGCCCAGGAGTGGATATTTGATATGTTTTTAGTAATGGAAATCCTAACTCTTTAGAGGGTCCAACGACAGAACAAGTCCCTCGAGACACTGATGAGTCTGGTTTAAGTCTCTGCTCTACCACAAATTCCTATTTAATCTTGGCAAAACTCTGAGGATAAAATTAAGTCTATTAATTAAAGGCTGAATGAAGTTAGGTCCCCTAATTACTGGAACACTTTTTGAAATGTTTACTCTTTGACCTTCCTTATTTTCAAAACAAGTTCCAAAGTTCTTCCTAATAATGTTGCCAGCACAAAGCCCTTAAAAACTGCAATTCTTACAAGCAAGAAGGCAAATGTCTGTGGTATCACAGTAGCAAAATGAAAGAAAAAAACCAAACACCAACCCAAAAAAGTCAACAAAACAACCCACGACTATTTTACGGTTGCTACTGAAGTCTTAAACAAAACGAATCACAATAAGAGACTGTGAAGTGTGTGGCTCTAGAACAACTGCCAGTACTGCCTTTCTTCTTGCTTTCACCTTAAAAAACCAGTGTACTAAATGAAAATTAACCCCATTTGCATTTCATGGCTCTGTTTGTTATGAGATTACCTCTCAGCACCACACTACCGCAGCAATGTTCGAATGGATGTATATTCCCTCAACTAAGGGTCTAGTTGAACTAAGCCCAAATAATAAAAATAATGGAAAGAACCAAAAACTAAAGATAAATTTTCTGATTAAATATTGATGTAGAAATTATTACTTATGTTTCCTGGCTTTCCTACATATAGTACTTGTTAGCAGTGTCCCTCACTCATGAAATATTAATGCTCTATTTTTATAGCTCACTTCTGTTCTTAATCTGAGTTATTTTATGAAATGACTCCTTTTTATGGTGCTGAGGATTCAGATTCTTTCTGCCCATTGAATTACACCATTACTGTCACCTCAAATGTAGCAATTTTTTTTAAAACTATTTTTAGAAGGAAGGATGGCCTTCGTTACCCTCTACAGATTAGCCTTTGCGAGAGATTTGAGTCTGCCCATGTTCACAGGCTGCAGAACATCCTCCAGACACGTTGCTTTAAGTGTTATGCCCCTGTCAGACAGGTAAATCCTGTAAACCTTGAAATATGGGAATCAATGCAATCTCAAATGCATGTGATAGCAGCTGTATGAAATCATAAACACCATGAACATCAGGACAGTCAGAGCCAGTCAGACTGTGGTCCATTTAGCTCAGCATCCCGTGTCCAAGCAGAGCTATTAATGAATACTTGAGAAAGACTGTAACGAAGGACAAAGCGTATAATCAAGAAACTTTTCAAGATGTTTTCCCACTACATCTTCCCAGATTTCACCTAATCTGCAGTTTAGAAACTTTCTGAGTCAGAGATAACATCTTGCTATTTGACAGCCTTTGTGTAGTTTTTTTATTCACGTATTTGTCGGAATCAGTTTGTGGGATAACAGCCTTCTGCAGCAGGAGCTGTGCAAACACATCCTGCAAAATCCTACATGCTCCTCTTTGTCTGGAACACGTCACTTGAACATTTAATTGTATTCCTCCAAGTCTTGTGTTTTGAAAAGCAGTGAACAACAATTCCTCAGTGACCTTCCCCGACCTGCTTGTGATCTTGTACCCGGTGCCTCTTTCTGAAGCCTGAATCCTAGTCATTTTTGTCACCCCTCAAAAGCAAACCATTCCCTAAGTCTGATCATCTTTAGAGCACTTTGGGCATTTCAAATTTTCCTGAGAAAAGAGAAACGCTGCAGAGCAGGTACGACTGTCTGTGGCTTTTGCACACTTCTCCTCCTTTTCTCTATCAGTGTTGTTAACACTCCTCTACATAACAGTCTATGGGGAAATTTCACTTTGAAATAACTTTAGAATAACTAATCAGCAGTAAAGGAGTTTGGATTTCTAAAGTCTTGTAAAACTTCTCTGATGTCTCTTACGTTTCATCTTGCTTATGTGCAGAAAAAATGCAGCAGTTCAGAGCAGATCTCATCCTGGTGTAAGTCTAACATCTCCCACAGCTGGTGTATATTGATGTAGCTCTATTGATTTAAAGAGCACTTCACTAATTCATATCAAGCAAGAATCTGGGCATCTATGCCCCAGCAGAACCCAGTGACAAACTTGGTTTTAAAACAAGTCGTGGGAGCAATTCTGTTGAACCACATCCTTGTGCCAGGTACGTACTCCTAATGAGAAATTCTTAAACCATACTCACCTTAAAAAGACACCATCTGTGCTAACAGCAGCATGTCTCTGCGGTGGCCACAAGATGGCCATATTTCTGAATACAGTTTGTCAGGAGTTTTACAGCACAGGAAGTGAATTTAGTCCTTTCAGATGGGGAAGGCAGTCACCTGCGACAGTGGCATTGTGCTTAAGGTGCTTGCTGTGTCTCAGCTGCCTGTCCGATACCACTGAATACAAAACCCTGCAGGAACCAGCAGATGCTGATATGCTTTAATAGAGGGAAGCAGCCTGGCGGTTTCAAGAAGTGTGTGAACTGGGTGTGATTCCTGATACCCCACAGATGACAGACTACACTCTTGATTTGGCTGTGTCGGATTATTTGTTGGCCTAAAGATACTCACCATCAAATCTCTGCCTGGCAGGCGTAGCAAAACTGTCCCATACCATTTGTGGCACCAACAACAGGATGCTGGAGGAACATACACAGTATGTCACTGGCTGTTAAAAAAGACAGAGTCAAAACATAACCCATGTGTAGTTTGGTCTTGGGTTTGAAAGCATGATGTGGCCCAGACAATGTTGATCTGCCCCAGGTTATTGGATCAATTAACCAATGTGGCAAGCTGTTCACTGGGAAATCACAGCGAGTCCCAATTTGTAAAGCATCACTTCTCGTATGTACCACAGAGCTAAGGTCGATCATTACAGCAGAGGAATGCCAATAATTTTTTAGTAATATTTAATATATTTTAGTAAAATAATTCCTCCATTTTATAATGAGAAACTGCAAATCACTCACTAATCTCTTATCAATTAATGCCTGAAGTTTGTTCTTTATTTAATCTATTTCATCAATTTACATTTTATTAAGAAGTTCAGAGATTTATGCATCTGTTTATTTATCTAGGTACCCACTGACTCATGCAACAGAGGAACAGAGTCAGGAATGAAAATTTGAAAATCTAATTAGTCACAGGTCTCCTAAAAAAGGTTTAAGTGAATACGTCTTTGTCAGCTGCTGCACCCATCCTTCACAGCTAAACATAGAACATAACTCTCTCTGTGTTTACCTGCAGGGAACTGAAACATATGGATAAAATGGGCCTGATTCAGCTCACAGTGGATTCATCAAAAAAAAAAAAAAAAAAAAAAAAAAAAAAAAAAAAAAAAAAAAAAAAAAAAAAAAAAAAAAAAAAAAAAAAAAATCCCACTTTGACTTCAGTAAGAATAGGATCAGGATGGAACAAGCAAGAATGGGGTTGCAGTAACAACATCTGTTCATGGGAGGAATCGGATCATGAACTTCTGACTCCTAGTCTAGTTCCTCAGCTGCTTAGCTGCCTTACAAACTTCTTTTTGACCCCAGTTTAGGAGTACATACTTAACCACATGATAAACTTCAGGAAAGTGACTCAACAGGTGTTCTCCTAAAACTCCTGGAATAGACTTTTCAGGTAACTTGTCCTTTATTTCCCAAAGCATCATCATCATCATGGCTTCACTTCACGAACGAAGATCTGGGAAGGGCTTTTCCCACGCTCACTGCAAGCGATGAGTGCACCCTTCAGGTCTGCACGGTGGATTTTTAGGTGAGGCGCAGCGTGCACGGAACTGTCTCCACCCTTTACACCTGAGGTTCATCTGCCAGGGCCTGGCGAGCTTGGACAGTGACAGCGAAGTCCTCGGGTTGTAGGTAAAAACCAAAACCAAGCAGGAATCCAAGCAACAGAAACCGATGTTAACTTGCAAAGCAGCTTCCTAGTTCATCACTATTCTTTTGTAAATATGATAGAGATCAAGAGATGGTCAACAAAATAGGTTGTCTTCACTGCTCGTGAAGGTCTCAGTAAGATCATAAAGTCTGCTTTTGGAGAGGTTCTTTGATATAAATGGTTTTATTGATTGAAAAACAATGATACCAAACTACATATGAGACTTAGAGATCCAGGAAAGCACTGAACAAGAAATCACGTAGCAAGAACATGCTTCTGGGCTGCTACAAAGCTTCATCTTCAACAGTCCCTGTCCAGCAGTCTAACCGGCATCCTTTTCACAGAGCTACACTGTGTAATATAGGCTGAAGACCAGGAAAATCCCAATTTCTCATGTTTCAGGAAAATCTTCAATTGTATCAAACAGCTCTGCAAATAAAACGTTTGCAGGAAGTAATTTTTGTATGTCAGCAGGCCGGTATTTTAATACTATACAGATTCCTTGTTTAACTGTAGATAATTGGAGTGCACTTAAAAATGCATATACATTTGCATTTCCAGTATTTTAGGAGAAGTAACAAAGCAAATATTAAGGTGACATACACCTATTATTTTCTCTCTGACATTTAGAATTAGGAAGAAAGAAAGCAATTTGCAAATGTGAGTTTGAATTAGCTCAAGACACTGGTGAATATTTTAGTATTGTCTGCCAGAAATGCTTTCTGAAGAGTCCAGCTCTCACAAAATCTATTGGAACATCAAATACAAACAGTGTGTGAAATGCATGCACTGTTCTGATATCCCCATGGCAAGATCCCAGATGCACGGAGAATAAATGGTATGGAGTATTTCATGCTCTCCTGATCATTATGTAGTGTTATCACAGTCTTCATAAATTTTAGACTTGAGGCAGGACTTTGTGAACACAATATAAAAATGTGGAACCAAAAGAAGGCACTCATTCCATTTCCATGAAAAAATAAAATAAGAGAAAACAGGTGAATGGCAAAACAGAATCCAACAGGATATTTGACAGTAGGGTAAGTCATGGTCTGATAATTTACCTGTTGCCTATATTTTTTCTGGGTGTCTGGAAAATATTTTAACAAAGGAACTGACAGAGGACAACAAAGTGGCTTTGTGGGTTCCTTGGGAAACTTCTCCCAGACAGCAAGACAGACTGGCATGAAAACTATAAATGCTTGTTTGAAATTTTACAAGTGAATAAAACGGGGACTAGGACAGAGTGGGAACAATGAGCTGGCTTCTTCTCAGTTGGTAAGAGATATGATATAGAGGGCAGACTGAAAGGACTTTACAAGAGGATCAACTATCTCACACTTAAAAGTTTGGAGTAAACTATCAGAACTGTCTCTACAAAAATGACTGTGTCCTGAATCCACTAACAGAAGTCACCAATGAGCACAGCAGTTGAATAGATGCTCATTCTGCAAATTGCTGTTACATGTTTCTTACCATCCCTCTGCTAGACACCAATGTTGCAGGATATCTCCTTAATCTGCTTCAGACTCATTAAACCATTAAGGAAAGTGGATTGAGTTTACCCCACTCATTTAGTCTGAAGCGGATTAGGGAATGCTAATCCATTCCCTAGAGATCTGGGGTTACTAAACCTTCAGCATCACTATACAATCTGGAAGATCATGTTTATCTATGACCACATTAAAATTAAAAAAAAAAAAAGCTTGTGCCTGACATATCCTTTGATCAAACAAAGGATTTAGGCTTTTACCCAGCCCTATAGCTTGTGACATGTCATACAACAGGACATATCAAGGCACTGGAGTACCTGGCAGAGCATGTGCTCCATACTGACAGGTTCCTAACACTCCCTAGGGCTTTCATCCCTTTCCTTAAGGAGAGAGAAGACTACACAAAAGGACAGAAAGCTGAGCCCTAACTACTTGGACTGCAGATCCTGGGTGTTGCAGCAATGCTGGAAGCAATGTGGGCAGCAAGTCCTACAACAGGCAGAATTTCACTAAGTGCTGGGCAAACTCCTTAGTCCAGAGGATTTTTGTGGTAAGACCAGTTCCCCCCACTCAGAGTTGCTGTTTCAGGCTGTCACTAGCTTCTGCAAGGTTATCAGTTAAAACTCAGACATGTTTTCAAGCTTCTCCATAAGACTCTCTATCATTACCATTACATTTGGAAGCATGTTAACAAAGTCACACAAAGAATCATAACTTCTGTCGGAAGGGGCCTTTAAAGGTCATCTAGTCCAACCACCAACACTCTTCTCACTCAGCAAAGCAGAGAAACCAACAAGCAAGCAGCAACTTTCTCCTCACCACACAACCTCAGCATGTCAGTAAACGGCATCTCCTAAGGCTCACATGTGTCTTGGGACAAACTAAAGTTCATCTTCCAAGCTGTGGTCAGCTTGAAAATGAAGCTGCATTCCCAAGCTGAGGGAACTGAGAGTTCTGCACCGCCCTGTTGCTGAAGGGGAATGAAGAATGGCCTTTGACACCCACCATTCCTGTCAGCTGTCAGCTCTGGCACCTAGGACCATTTTATGTTTTTATCAAAAGCCAAGCGTGGTCTGTCTTTGCCTTATTCCAGGATTCAAACCGCTTGGGGTTTCATTGGGTTGAAAGAACCCATGTCATGGAGACACCCGCAAAACAGACAGCAGCAGCTATCTGAAAACTGGGGATTTATTGCAATCAAAGTTGCCCAGCACTCCGACTGACCAAAATTAATTACAGGATCAGATGTCACTTTGGAAGATACCACTGCACAACACATTCCTGAACAGCAAAGCATACCCTTTAAGGAAGATGAACCACCATGTGCACCCGCTCCCTCCTACAAAGGAGAATCTCCCACTCAGGGGGACCAAAAGGGTCACTCACCAGTGGGGGAGTGAGGGCTCACTCAGTCCCGGGAGATACACTCGGATAGCATCCTCATGCAGAGGGAGTCCCGGGAAGTATCCTCGAACAGTGTCCTGATCCAAGACGGGAGAGCCCCTGACTGCATTACCTGCTGCTCCGAGGAGGACCAGCTCCAGCTGGGTTCTCTGACACGGCTCCTCTTATACCCTGCTGGAGTGGGAGCTGTGGGCATTTCTGTTAGTGAGCACGGGCAGGGGCAGGGGCAGGGGCAGGAGGCAGCTAAAGGAGCCAGATGGCACCAGATGGCCCTGGGGGACCGACCTGATCTTTATCAGGTGCTTGTGCAGGTCCCGGTGTTTGTGAGCATTGCAAAGCTGTCAGGGTGTCTGCACTGCCACAATCCACCCCTCCCAACTGCAACAGTTGGGACTGCAAGACACCTGAGCTGAGGCAGAGCAGATGGTCAAGGAGAGGTGCCTTCTGGCTGCGGCTCCTGCTAGTCCTGTCCTTGTGCCTTAAGGACATGCCCCTCTACCCTGTTTATTTCTCCCCACTTCCATTATAGAAAAGGGCAGAAAAGTAGCTGCTTATATTTTTTTGGCATTGTGAGCTAGTGGTTCTGTCCTTGTGTCAACAAAGGTGATGACCTCGGTGGGGGTTGGCTGGCTTGGGACCACCAGATACTTAGCTTTAATTCTGTTTTCAGTGCAGAGAACAGGAGAAAAGAAATGTACTGTTTTGCATATTAGCTAAGATTTTTCACTTGGGAGTTTGTAAAAAAAGTGGCTTTGCATGAAATAATACCTGACTTTGGCTGCAGTGTGCTTGGTATTGTCAGACCTACATTTAATCTTACAGGTGCCAAGCTGTTTCTTCACAAAACTACCAAATGACTTGTTGAGCTTGGTAGAGAAACCCCACGATCATCCTTCACGGAGGTCAGATAATCTACTTAGGGGGAGAAAGATCATTAGATAGCCATCTCCCTCTTTAAAATGAGCACCTGATTATTCGAGTCGGCTTTGTATTGTCTCCTTTGTACAACTGAGGTGTTGCTTTAAGATTTGCTTTAGAGATTGTACTCTGCATTTAAAATCTCCTTTGTGTGTAATCTTCTGCTGTCTCCTTTGTTCTTGTAAAACAGATGAAGGAACTCCTGCCAGCTTTTTTGTTTCTCATTTGGCATATTGCTATAAATTGTGCACACAGACCTTCATAAAGGCTTTTATTCACTACCTTTTATTAAGAATTTTTGTGCCAGTGTATGTGTCCGTATTTATAATCATCTATATTTGCATAAAATGGAGGAGTACAGTACTCAGAATAAAACCAAAAAAGAACATGAACCTTAGCAGTCTGAGAATTCTGCTATGAAATTATTTGGCTTATTAAAGTATTTGGACTAATTCATGAGAGTTCTTGTCTTTGAAAGTACCTGACTACAGGCATTTGCTTTTGTAAGTCCAGCAAATCAGTTAACAAACCAAAATTCTCCAACAATCTTTCCATTTTTTTTCACGCAGTTTTCCAAGCAGTCTGATATATTGAGTTGTTCTGCACTGGAATTGACTGCTGTTCTTTATAACTATTATGCTGAGCACATTTATATATGTGTAGTGCACTTTAGACGTACAAGGTAGCACTATCTAAGTGCAATATATTTATTCAGTGTTGTAAATATTCATGGTGCTTCTTATGTCAACAGAAAATAACAAATTATATTGTGCTCTTGGTTATGGTGATACTGATCTTTGATTATTCCTCTGACTACATAGTGGTGCTCTAGACTTTAATGTGTCACTAACAGAGGATATGGTCTATGTAAGAAAAGATGGAAATAAAAAAGCAGAAAGCATTGACGTATAAGGCTTTTCAGGCTCTGTGTTCATTCTGCTCTGAGATCTGACTTAGAGTTAGGTGACAGACATTTTGTAGTCAGATTTGAAACTGTCTTGGGAGAAACTGCAGGGATGTAGAAAAACCTTTGTGGATGTTGTTAGTCATTTCTAAGTACCTGGTGAAGGCTGTTAAAAAGTAATTGCTGTTTGCTAATCTAAGCTCTAAACTTTCAGATAATTACTGGGCTAATGGATACTGACTGAATTAAACCGGTTAATGTCAATATGGCAAAAGATGGAAGAGGAGAAAGAAGAAAAACGAGCAACATTTTGTCCAAACTCTCCAGACTGTCCAAACTTCAGCTGTTTAAGGGATCCATGTCTTTTGTTATTTGCATGGCTGCAGGCAAGCACACATTCGTTTTCAACAGCCCTTGCAGAGTCCAGCGCTCAGAATAAAACTTTGTATTTTAGGTACTGGAGCAGTCGTACGGTACGTTGGGAAATGGCAGATGAACGATAGTAAGTCTGAGTCTCCTGGAAAGCAAAGGTTTGCAGTAAAAGCACTCTGCAATAACTGTGACTTAAGGTTTTTGAAATCAAATAGCCTGACTATGGCTTTAACGGTAAAGGATGCAGGTCTCAAGCTTGCCCACAATACCCGGGGGTTTGGGTAGAAGATGGAAGAGCTGAGTCTGGGCACACACTGCTGACATCTGTCCTGGGGGATCTTTGCAGCAGGCTAAGATGAAATCACCTCTTGTTGCCCTCCTTTTTTCCCAATCCACTGACAAATGGTCCAGCCACCACAGGGAGAGAGGATAGTGTTACTAAGAAAAGTTGCTCAGAACAGACAATGACTGGTCACTTCTGCAGTACCAGGTGACAGGAAAAAAAAAAAAAAAAAAGAGATTAACAGAGAAAAAGATTGTATATTTTTGTTTCTTTTTAATTTTGAACACGGAGATATCACCCCACCTACATCCTCAAGAAAATTACTGAGTAAGACTTCAGTGCCTAGTTCTTGGATGGATATCTTAACCTTCGCCAGTGTACATTATTGGTGCTGGCTTTTACTTCTTTGTTATCAAAACTTGTAAAACATTGTAGCTTCTTGATTCTGAAAAAAAATGAGAAGCTCAAGCTATAAGAAATAGCCTACAAATCACGAGATTTGTAGTAGCCCTGTAAATGAGTAATACCATTAGGTTCTAATGTAAATTGACGTTATCTGTGCGATCAGTTCACATTAAATTGTGTTCTCATTTCTCTATAGACTCTCTGATATGTTTATTCTCCGAAACTCAGAGGTATTTTTTTTCTTCTATAAAAGAGGATTGATATACTGAACAGGCAGTCCAAGGGTGAAAATTTCACAGATGTTTTACAAGTAGTTTATGGACTAATGGAAAATCAAAGGTAACACTTCACCCGGTTGTAGCCATTTATAATCTGACCTGCTGTAGTAAAGATAAAGTCACAGATCTCTCTGCCAAGCGCAGTCTGTGGAAGAATCTAAGGCTATCTATCTCTGACACCTGTTCCTTTCATTCTCAAATCTTAAATATTAACAAATCACGGTGCATTTCTTTCAAATCACATCTTAAGAAGAAGCATCTGAGTTATGGATTTCCTTCTTAAACTGTCTTTCTTCTGTGATTTCTTTAACGATCATGAGACACACTGGACGCATCAGGTTTCAGAGTGGCACCCTGTATTTGTTACAAAGACATATAAAGGCTTCTGCGCTTTGTTGCTGCCTGCTGCATCTCAACCGGTGAAGCACCTTAGGGATGCAGATACGTGAGCTGGTCTATGTGTCTTCTTAGGCTTCTTGACAAATGGAGCACCTGTGCATGCTAAACTTGATGGTGGTTTCAGCGATATGGATGCACAGAGCTCAGCCCTTCCAACTCCTTATGACCCCACTTCTTAAAACATAGTCAGAGGCTTAGAAAAATAGAAGGTGGGTCTGATTGTTGGGACCAGTTCTCCCAGTATTTGTTTGCATCTCTTTGGGAAATTAATGATCCCAAGGACAATAAACTACAGTTTAATTTTACCTTGGTTTAGGCATTTTGAGCTGCCGACAGGTAATATTGTCTGGTCATAGTTACAGAGTCCATGGGGTGGGTAAGCAGAACTGCCAGGGCTGGAAGGGCTTGTAATAAATAAAGGGAGATCCCCCACATTCACTGTCTGTTCTGCTCACCACCATATTTCTCCTTCTTTATGACGTTATGTTTAGATTGGCTAATTCTACAAGCAGGATTTTTATCTTGCCCTCAATATCTCATGGCAGTGAGCCCCAGAGCATGCTCTGTGGAGCAGTAATTCATCTTCTGCATTTTACATCTGGACAGAATAATTTCTTTGTTCTGGGAGAGTAAATAAGAATGTCAGATTTACCTTCCTCGGGTCATGCCTCTCTATTTTGTGATTTTTTTAACTCTGCCCCTCTCTAAACTAAACAATATTAAGCTATTTCAATTTCTTCTATCATTATCCATAATGGACTTTCAGAGCTAGGAGAGGTGAGAATAAATATGAGAAGAGATCATTGTTTTTTCACAGAAAGCTGATCACATAACTTTCGTTTTACACAGCTTTCAATTGTTTACTTATTTACTGATTTAGCAGAGGAGTAGGAGCAGGTAGTGCTGATGGAGACAGCTGTAGTGAGAGCATAGTGTAGCTAAAATGAGTGTGCAGAACAGACTGGAGGAAATCAGTGAGCAAACACACAGAGCAATGAAGACTGCAGAGCCTGATTAGCATGGGGGAAAAGCACGGCAAAGGGAAAGGAAGGATATAATGGGCTGAACTCAGCCACCTATAGGTGGTAGCACTAGCTGAAATATTTAATTGACAAATTGCTGGAGAACATTTCGCTTCTTGTGATCCAAACGTAAAAGGAAAATACAGACCATGTCAAAAACGTATACAAAATCCTATTCATTATTAATATTTAAAATGTTTAAATTTTTTTCCATTGGAATAGATATGTTATTTCACTAAAAAAAAGTTATTTTGTCCACTGAAAAATCCAAACACAAAAATTATCTAAAATAATTCTTAACCAGTTACACCATGTTTTTAACAGCTGAGATGATAAATTAAAATAGTGGAGACACAAATAGCCAGATACGAATACCAGACACGAAGAGGTGCAGAAGGAAGTGAAAACCTATACATACCGATTGCCTATGTTTTCTTCTTTATGACTTATCACTTCTTTATTAAATCATTATCTCTTCTTTATTAAATCTGAGTTTTACTTTTTTTTTTTTTTTGTCAGTCTGGATTATTTGTTTTTACAATCTACCATGAAGAGCACTGGGGAGTTCTGGAGTTCTCTGTGCTTTGGCAAACTGTATATTTTATAATCACTAGAGAAGCAGCTGATGTTCTGTAATATCAAATTTATAGTCTCTATATTACAGTATTTCTGCATCAAAGCTCTCAGGACAATTTCCCCATAGGGCCTCTTACAGAAGCTCCACAAATATGGCTCTTGAAAATATTCTACGTAGTTCTTTGTTTTAATGAACTAATTTCGCTGAAGATGAACAAAGCAGATAAGACTCAGTTTCTGCTCTTTTATGCTGAACTGTGTTGGTTAAATGGAACTAAAAACTCTACCAAAAGGCAAAAAGCAGTTGCCAGCTCCCTGCCAGCCAGCAAAATGAGTAACATTTTGGCTGGTCAGATCACAGAAGCAGTGAACAATCTGGGGTTTCAAGCTAATAGAGTTAATAGGGCATTTGGAAGAAGATGAAACCACAATGAGCCTCCTACCTTACTTTGAAGTTACAGTTTTTGAGAGGGGGCTTTTTACTATCACTTTTGTAACTCTTCTGGAAGAATTGTGCTCAAATGGTTGTTTATTACCGCCATTTAATCTAGATCCTATTAAAATCAAGAGAATATGCAGACATTTAACTGCATAATTTCATTTTTTACATATGTTACAGAATCATAAAGAAACAGAGCTAGAAGTAACATACACCAAAGTACTGTCAGTCAAAAAATTGGAGATAATTTCACAGATTTGAAGGATGGTTTAAAAACCTGGGAGGAGACTTCTCTCAAAAATCAGATCCTTTTGTCTAGGCTTATATGAGTATTTTAGGGGAAATTACACTATCATCTGAGGCAGACTGTGAAACAGGATTTCTGTACCTTCTACCTCGTTCTCTTATTCTGTTGCTATACATACTTGGTGACTTTATGCATCTGTGTTTTCTTCTCCTGCCACCTATTTGCGCAGCTAAGTTCTTTCTTAAGAGTTGAGCATTGGGAGCCTGATTGCAGTAACAGTTGATGCTATATTATTTGATAACAACGGTGCTCATGAAGACACCGTGATGTTTTGTGATGCAATTGTCTCATGACCCTTGGTAAAAAAGATCAATAAAAATATTTTCCCATATTCCTTCCCCACTATAATGCCAGGAAAAACAGGAGCATAAACTGGATATGTTGCCATAAATTAAAAAAACTAGTATCAAGGACAGAGTTTCAGGTTCTTTTGGTTTTTTGTTTGGTTGGTTTTTTAACATGTGCCAGATCGTTTCCCTAAGTATAAGAGTGGAGCAATTCCACTTAAAATGTCAGACCTATTTTTGGTTTGTAACTGCATGAAGAACACTGTAAGCCCCCATTCAGATAAATCAAGATGAGTAGTCAACCCCCAAAATACATATTAAAAAAAACCCCAAAAAACAAAACAAAAACCAAACCCAAAACAATGAGAAGGATCTAAATAAACTTTTCTTTCAAGCTCTGGTCATGACTCATCATTCGTCACTGATACTCATTTGTTTCCATAGCGCCTATCGTAACACTTTGAAGAGCTGGAAAGGGAGTGGATACCACTAATTCCAGGCTCTATACCCATCCCAAACAAAAAAATGTCTCAGGTATAGGAATAAGCCAAAAAACTGGGTCAGTATCAGATGACAGGATTGCATCCAGCATATTCTGAACTCACTCTGGCAGGGAGCTTTGTGCAATCTGTAAGCCGCGGTCCAGAATTACTCAATCTTGCGACAGAGTTTCTTAGGTGGTGAACAACAAACTATCAGCAGCCCCATCAAAGAACCTCTGTGCTCTGAAGACGGAGAGCAATTGATCTTGCTTCCACAAAAATCTCTCCTGAATCCGTTGCTTAATCAAAGGCAGAGAAGCCTCTGAAAGAAGCTGCCACATTGCAAAGCAGATCATGTGTGATATGTCTGCATGATGATATGCTAGAGACCAGCCTTGGTATCTATGATTTTTTTGTGCTCATCTTGCTGTTTTGAGTCAAAGCCTAAATTAAAACCCAAGATTAGACAGACACATGGAGACAGAACTCATCAGCTGCTATAAGACACTATGGTCTGACTGCGATGTATTGCTATAATGTCTTTGAAATGTTGACTGATGAAGGCTGGAAGGATAGAGGCAAAGAAGGAATAACTTCAGATTTTCTGTTTCTTTTACTTTTTGTTGAGTATTCACACCTGGAGACAGAACCAGAATAATGAGTTACCACACTACTTAGCTTAACCCTTTCTACAACAGGCCATTCTTATGAATCTGTTATTTCTTTAATTTATGTGACCCAGAAAGGTCTCCTTTGTAGGCAATTGCTCTGAATCACCTTGCATATAAAGTCTGAAATTGAGTTGCCTCAGAATGAAATTTGTGTGGAAGAGGACACAGTTAATTCCACTGAGCTAAGGCAGTGTGGGGAGGACAAACCTCCATGGACTCAGAAGCTCTCTTCTCATAAGCCTTCACAGATCCATTAGTTTCAGTGGACATATGTGGATTAGGAATTGGAACCTACTACTTCTGCATGATCTGGGAAAACATATTACATGGAATGGGGTCATTATTATTGTAAGCAAGCAAAGAGAAAAGTTCCAACCAAATACTGTGTGTCCATTCTCAAACAAACAGAAAAGGTCTGTGGTATTTTCCTCTTCACATACCGAAGGAAATTCTGCAGCAGCTCAGTCTGTTTGTTTATGTACTCCTGGGAGAGGCCATGAATCCGTGCAGAACTCTACCGATGACGATGGTGATAATACCTTTCTCAAGAGCAGACAGGCTAAGACATGGAAGAACATGGTAGTGAACTGAGAAAAGAGGACTGTCAGTAGATTCACACTGCACCACAGTTTTATTAATGTTCTGCTAACAGAGCGTTTAATGGTAGAGGGGAATGTCCAGATCTTCGGATCTGTTCAAGTTCCGATTCTCTTGCCTTCTCCTCACATTGCTGTTCTGGCTTTGTCACCACAGTAGATCAATGTTGTCCATTAGTGGAAGGGTGCCAAGCAGGTTATTTTTCACTTGCATTTTCTGTTCAGGGAATATGACCAGGGATAAGGACAACAGTGTGCACTGTCTATTAAAAAAGGAGCAATTAGAAGAGTCTGAGGCAAGGAGGAAAGTAGAGCTGCAGTCCTGCTAGTAACTTCAGGTGCTGCTGACCCCAGAACAAGACTTTGAGCAAGTTCCCAAGTACTTCATTGTTTCTTCCATGGCTTTTAGTTTCTCGATCCAGTCAGCATGTGAGACCCTGATGAGTTTTCCTGTGTTCCCACATATTCTGCGAGCGATGTCCCAGTTATTTGCTCTGGTCCCCATAGCTGTCACTTAAAGAATCCTCCCTTCCAGAGCAGTGAATGACTAGGAGTTTTCCTGGCTGGGTACGCTCTTAAAGAAACTATGATGAAATTTGCTGATTTGGAGCATTAGCTAGATCTTTTCAGAATACCTCCTCCACACTGACAGTTTTGTAAAGACACTGCTAGTCTCTCTCACCTCAGTTATAGGCTTCTGAAAATCTGATGGCTAGTCATTCAGTCTTTGTGAGAGGGATCATTTTACCAAAGAAAAAAAGAATATCCCAAGAGCTGTATTCATCTCACTTGACATTTGGTCATCTAAACCAGAGGTGTCCAGGCCAATCTAGCTTTCTAGTGTTCCTCTGTGTTCAATGGAGAGAAGAATGCAGAACAACTGGAGAGAAGAGCACTTCAGAAGATTTTGCTGTACCTACTTTATAATAAGCATAGGCACCAGTGTATGGATAGGAATGATCTCTCCCTAAAGTGATTTGTCTGTGCTCTTTATTGGCTACAGGGAGAGTTGAGGCAAGTTGAGTCAAGACAACGAAGCATTAGGGGCTGAAGTTAGCATACATCTTCTACTGCTCTGAAGGTCTGTCAGGAATAGGAACACAGCCAGCTCCTCTGTCCTGCTTCTTTGTTCACTATTTCCTTTTTTTCTTCAGGAATATGAAAGACTAATTAAGTGGATCTATATTCAAAATGCTTGTTACAACTTTTAGATTTTGAATGGGATGGAACAAGGTTTTCTTCCTCCAAAATAATAATAAAAAGGAAGATAATACATTCGGACAATCTATGTGTCTGACCTGTGCAATCTAAGATTCATTCTTCCTGTGAATAGAGGCAGACTCGCCTGCTCTCTTCACCACAATAACAATATTTTGATTTATTCTGTCAGGCTTTTCCACAATTACATAAAAGGAAAAACCAATTTCCTAGAGCTGTAGCAATCATCTGCTCAACTGTTTTCCCCCAGTTCTTTGCAAGGTATCAGATACCTTAGTGTTGCAGCTTTTTCAGATCTGGTTGATTCAAAGGCAGGTTCACATCTTCAACAGACGGTACTGATATACTGTGGCAGCAGCCCATGTATGTCAGAGATTAAGGAATGTAGGAGGAGACAGATGCTTCAGTCAGTCTTTGGTATAAAAGAAATATGATTTACTGCAACGGGCTTTGGTCAGACTCTTGGTTTATCTACTTTTTTACTGTCCACTCACCGTGGAACGTCATTACTTAAAGGGGTTCACTGCTGCCCTTACCTGAGCTTAGAAAATATTACATACTGGAAACTTAATGGTGACGAGGACTGAAGCAATAAATCACTGGGTTTTTGCCCACTGCCACCAGAAGGGACAAAACATTGTCAGAGTGGTTTGTAGAAGTCAGCAATGATAATCAAGGGATATTTTAGGACTTCCTCCAGTTAAAATGACACTCTGGATCCCAGAAGCAGTATAAGGTTCCTCTCTTCCTGCTGGTCAAACTTTCAGGTAGATATTCTCCACTTAAATTTAAAATTTAAATTTATTTTGTTTTTCTCTAGAGAAGTGAATGATCATGAATGATCTTGAATCCATCAAAATTATTTCTTTTCATTTTAATAAAAGTATTGTCCATTTGCTTTCCATCTTCAGATCCTCAAATTCTGTCAGGAAGCATCCAGATTTTGTTAAGATTTTGTATGCAGGTTTTGGTGAAGGAAAAAAAAGTGCCAACAAAAGGCATTTTTACCTGTGGGGAAATCCAGTTTTATTACATTTGAAAACTCTTCGTGAGTTGTATCTTTTAAGTGAAAATAATTTTCCAATTAGAATAACACAAACAAAACATTACTTTCCATTCTTTCATTCTTTTTGCCTTTTTTTTTTCTTCCTTTGAAACAACGTGCATTATAGGACTCCCTGAAAGGAATAATGCAGTCTTTCATCAATGATCAAATCCCATCTCGAAATCTATCAGTCCTCGCTGGCTGAATTATACTGAATTTTGGAATTTTACTTTGATGTAATACTGCATGATGTGTGTGACTTGCTATTCAATATGGTTGTTAGAAGGAGTTATCTGCAAAGCAATTGCTTCATATCATACCTGTAGCACAAAAGGGTATTTTTTCAAACTTTCCATTTTCAAAGAAAATCTACTTTGTTTTCCTCATTTCAAAAGGCAATGCAAGGTTTTCTGAGTGTAAGTAAAATTCTCCTGGCACCTAATGTATGCATAAAAGACTAGCTTCAATTTAGCTGGTTGATTCCCTCATTTCAAGCTACTGCAGACTATTAACTCCAAAGTAAAGCTTTCGTACAGAAAGCTAGTGACCTTGCTTTCTCTCCCAGCAGTCTAACCATAATTTATTTAGTACTTGGAGTTAGATGGTACTTTGATCCTGTAGGATATAACATTGTTACTGGATACAGTTTCAACTGGCCTTTATATGGCCCAGAAAATGCTGCATCAAATACAGATGTTTGAACACACAACTTGACTTTTTTTTCATGCTAAACCCGTTACTGCTCAGAACCTGACGGGATACCAAGTCATCCATTCAATGCGTATCAGCTTCGTGTGGAAACAAGCTGCGATTGCAGGGACAGCACAGAAACTGTAAAAGCTTATTCAACAAAATACCGCCCTTGACTTTGGCTCAGTATAGGTCAGTTTGTCTCCTTTATAGTCTGGCCAGGGAAAAGGACAGTGTGCCCCTTCCCAAGCACAGGTTATGTTAGCCTTGGCTAACTGCTGTGCTAATCTCCTTTCTGTCTACTACATCGAGAATTAGCTAAAGCATTTCTAGGCTGTGCTTCCTAAGTCTTAAACACCTTCATGTTCAAGAGGTGTTACTCCTGAGCAAAAGAAAAACATTTAATCCTTTTTCACATACTGCTGTTTTACACATACTCCAGGATGCGTTTGGGTGAAGAAACTCCCACTCCCATTGTACGGCATCAGATGAGCAATCCCCTCTGCACCAGTAACAGTTTTTGGCTTCCCACCATAAGGACCATATCCTATTTGAATGGAAAATCTGGTTCTCATAAGTGGGTGTGTAAAAACTTTAAAAAAAAAAATCAGTTTTAAGATGCTGGGCTACTTGTTCATGTATCATCACGTATTTTGACTGAAAACATTCTTAGCAAGAAGAAAAACAGTGCTGAGGAGAAATCGTTTTACCTCTGTGAGTGGCAGCATTATTAATCTGTGTGATTAATTCTGTGGCTATTAAAGAAACTGCAAGGCACTCTCCATTTAGTTAATATCACTAACATACACATCTGTCACTCAAAATTCTGTGTACTCAGCAGTGTTGTTGTTCTTACAATATTAAATATTTACTATTTATTATGATTGTTACTTTTGTTATTTATTTGCTTGCAGCAGCCAGACACATGCCAGGCAGCCTGGGGAGGAACTAGAAAAACATTTTCAAAGCAGCCTGCCTTAAAGTGAGGCGCTTAAATAAGACATTACATATTTTGGTCTTGATTCACAGAAGTCCTTTTCAGCATATGTCTGGATTCTACAGGGTGGGTGTTAAGCACATGCCGCAGTTATTCGCTGGTAAGGGAAGGCATTAGGAGTTTTGGTGGATCAGGGCTGTGGCCCATGGCTACATGCATCCTTCTGCCTTTTGTTGAGCAACGGCCTTCGCTCTTAGGTAGTGCTGAAAGGGGGAGCAAAATTAAATGGAGATTCACAGATTGTTTTCCTGTGGGGACTTTTCCAGCAGATGGATTTTGATATCGTGTTTACACATACGTACTTCTGTTCTCAGCCTGAGTAGTTAGAAATGCCTGGTACAACACTTCCTCTGTCTGAGCAGCACCAGTGGACTGCAATCCATTCACAGAAGACCCCACCAATCCATTATTGCATTTTTAAGACTTCACAGCTCTTGTATCAATTTAGATCTATGATTCTGATAGCAGATATTTAATGGATAAGAAGGAAGCAGTGAACCAACTTATAACAATAGTAACTTAGAAGAATGCCTCTGATGTAACACATTCATTTCTGTCCAACAGACATGCATTGATTTTGAGGTAGCTTTTATGAAACTGTTATTAAATTGTGGATGAATACAACTATAGCAAATATTTCTTCTTATCATGTCATTATCTTCTTTTTCTTATGACTCCTGAGGAGCTGAATGAAGCTATGATAATAATTGCAGTGATGTTCCATTTCCATGCCTCAAAAAAATGCTGAGTTTTGACAGGAGGGATGTTTCCTTTCATGATGTAAAATTGTTCAATTTTTCAGGTTCTTCTTGCCTGTAACTTACTTAGGTGGCATTAACTATAGATTTAGAGAATCAGAACAGACCTAAAAGAACATTCACTCAAGTACTTGCTACAAGTAAGGATTTTGCAAATTGTTAATGAAGTTGGGAAAGAAATTTCAAGTGCAGGCAAAACACATCTTCTATGTAGTGTATTCTGCTGTTTTCCGTCTGGTGTGACTTTCTTTTTCTGTTGGTTTTTTTTTTTTCTGCATGGTTTTTTACACCTTGTAAAATGGAGTAAAATTGTGTTCTCAAAACATCCTTTCTCAGGTTTTGATAAATGACTACATTTCCATAGACTTCACTGAATTGTCTTTAATTGAGACCATTTGTTATGAGATTATATCAGAGCTCAAGACCAACGGCTGGGTTTTCTCTCTACAGTGTTGCTCCCAGCAAGCAATCAGATAGGAGACTCTTCAGAAAGACAGAGGTTTTTTTTTAACTAGCAGTATAACTCACTGGTAAATATAGAAGGCTATAACTTCTTAAAATAATTTATGGTACTGTCAGGCCTGAAGAAGAAAAGACTTCTCTTGGGAAGCAGTTTTAGCAGGAACTTCAAAAATTGTGTGTTTGATAAATAGCGCCACAACTAACAACGTTCAAAGTGCAAGGATCAAGGGAACTTTAAATTAGGAATTTAGACTCTCAGGTCCACATAAAACTATTATGGAGGAAGATGCTATGACCAAGCAAAAGACAAACATTTAATGTGTCAAGGAAATCAACAAGAGAAACGTATCTACTGATCTTTAGGGATCTGAGTTTTGACCTGTCTGTAGACCAGGATGTCACTGATAAAAACTGTGAATTTTTATCCTAAAAGAATAATATTTTCTATTCATGTAAAATTTTTGAGAATATTAAACATTTTTCTTTCTCATCTTCAGGCCCAGTATTCAACAAATAATAATAATTAATAAAATAAAACAGTCATAATCATAGCCGAGAAAAATGAAATGCCACCGTTATAAAATTTTGCAATGCTTGTAATTTTTATCTTTCTGAGCTGTATTTTAGCTGATATTTTAAAACAATAAGTCGTTTCATCTGGAAATGGTTTCAAAATGAAATGGTTTAGTTTGAAAATCTTGATTTTTTTCTTAAAAAAAAATTGCACCAAGAGGACCACTGAAGCAGAAACTCACGAAAAAATGCTGCTTCCTACTAATGTCATTTTCTAATGAAAAACATTTTATTGGAAGATTCCTTACAAGTTCTATCGCTTGTTATAGTCTGTGGCTTTTGGAATACATGCATTATTGAGGGTCAGGAGTCATTTTCCTTAAAGGAATGGGCCACTTTCCCATAGGTTGTCTAAGGATGGAGGGGTAGATGTGCTTTCAAATTAGTTTCTCTTGACAATACCAAGGTACATAAAATGTTAAATTTTCTTAATGCTCCCTTCAGCCTTTGTGGAAATAACAACTAAGCATCCTGAATTTATAGGACGTCTGCATTCTGCTACTGTTATCTTGGTTCTTTTGCTAGGACCATATGCTTTGACAGAGATAAGAAAGAGAGGATTTGCTGTTTGTGCATATTCATTATAAGAGTAATGAATGAGATAACACTGATTAACAAAGAAATTAAGAGTTCTGTTCTTTGGAGAACAAGGTACCCTACTCCATCAATCTATTTAAGTACTCAGACAGGTGAGTTGTTCTACTGATCCCAATTTCTTATAGTTTAAACTCCTGTGTTAGTGTTTTAGCATGTGGACCTTGCAATAATTCAATCATTCATCAAAACCTTATTTTAAAAATAAAGCTAATCAGAAACAGGAAAAATACGTTTTGATAGATTGAACACAAGCTGTCCATATGTTGATGTGTCTAAACAGATGCATAAAATATTTTCTGTATGTGTCCACATGTCTGTCTATTTGTGCATTACCTTCTTTTTCAATGTAATGCTCTCCTTTGAAATATTTTTTACACTATGGTGCTCAGAACGAACTTCCTAATTTCCCATTTAAATTACTGTCTTAGCCTCGGTACCGATTTCAGGATATTTCTAATTTCAGGATATTTCTAATAAGGAATCACAGAGAACAAAGAATTTAGATATAGCATCTGAGCTACAGATACCTGGGTATCAGAGAAGAGAATAACAGCATATTTCCTGAATAAAGAGGTTCCAGGACTCAGGAACATTTCAGGGAGGAGCCCAAACCTGGGCCACATCAATAGCTTCATATTAGAATGGCCTAAATATCACACACAAAAATGAAATAGAGAATATTGCTCACAAAAAATAGCACCCTCCTGCTAATCCAAAGCGTCAGGATTCAACTGGTCCCTTTTGTAAACACCCAGATACTCACACATACTTCCCTCCATACACCTACACCTCTCACTTCTTCTCTGTAGTGTGTCCTACAGAGGTGGGTACAGTTGTCTTGCACCTGACTTGCATAACAACCAATCTCATCAGGACCTCTGTACTCACTGCAACACCAAACCAAAAGATGAACCAAAATTCATCTTTTAGCCCCACTCTTGAAATTCGGGCCAGCAACGCATCTGTTTGTCTGTCTGTCTCCTGGTATTTCTACTGAACTGACCACTTAGGACAGTTTTCCCAGATATGTAAAGGCAAATTACAGAGATGGGAAGTCTCTGCGTTCCCACAGGGTGGGAGTAACAGCAGTCCTTAGGAGGGAGGTGGCTTAAGATGCTCTGCAAAGATGTTCCTTTTGCTCCACCAAACACCTTGGCCACGAACTGACTTTTCAGTCTTTTCTTTATCATCGCAGCTTCCAAAGTGTATGTGGGGGGGAAACCAAAAAAGACAACAGCTACAAGAAGTTATCTCTTTAGAAATTAATTTGACCAAGTAAACCTTTCCAGAGAGGTTGGGGCAATCACTTGTGCCACACAGGGCTCTTTTTTCATTAAATTGTTACCTTAAAGAGAGCGTCTTGCTCTCTCAACAGCTGAAAACAATCACAGGTCTTTAAAATACATGCCGAGTCCCACGCTGTTACACGTATACAAAGCAGCCATGCAATACTCAAAAGGCAGCCTGGCCTCTTTGCTGCTGCTGGCCCATTACAGCACAATGGATCTTATTTATGCCCTAAGTTGTACTCTCTTTAAGTTCCTTTCTCATATGGGGAGTTTTAAGAGAAGTTAACTGCACTTGGTAAGCCGTGATCCAAAATGCAATGTCAGGAAGCTGTTCCACCAAAACTAGAAGAGCAACCTCATTTTAATACACGTTACCCTTATGTGCTCCCTCAGGGATCTGGGCAGGCTTTAGCTGAGAGTCGCATCCAGGAGTTTTGCTGATGTGATCCTTTGCCAGCTAGATAATCACCTCTTAAAACCAGGCAGGCAGGCAGGCATCTTTGTCAAATGAGTGCATTTCAGGATCGTAAAGTGCCATCTTCAGAGTACTTCCAGACCCCATGCTGTGATTGCAGGCTGCCTGCCCCCCCTGCTTTAATTAAGAAGCCCTCTCGTGCTCATGCTGGGACTGTTGCACACATTGAACCTTGGCATTTCCACATCCATTTCTCTTCTTTAAAGCCTTACTGCTTCTGCACAATCTGCAGAGACTTGCATTTCAAATGGATCTTTAATGCATTCGTTGTACATAACTTTGCCCCAGAAAAATTCACAACAGGAATACCAAGCTGCCATCAGCTTGGCATACACAACACCAGACTTAGTCTGACTCTGGGTAAGTAGCCATAACCTTTAGAAAGATTCAGTGGAGATGGCAAAAAAGGGAAAACTTTCAGCATATTTATCGTACCTACATTCCACCTGTGATGTTCATGGTAGGTCCATCAGGCCAGTTATGGGGGAGGCTGTGGCACATTGCACCTAGTGATGTAATATTTCTGCAATACTGCAGTTATTGAACAAGCAACAAGGATGAGACGTGCATATAAAATTATATGGAAGAGGAGAAATGGAGACCATCTCAATGGCAAGCTCAGCCCTAGGAGATTCTTCTCCCCCTTCCTTCCCCCATGACAAGAAGGTCATCCCACCTCCTTTGGAATGGTTAAATCCACTTCTACCGGTAAGACAACTGAGTGCTTGGAAGATTTTGAATCCAAAGAGAGTCACAGTCAATCTCAAATAATCTTAATGTAAATTTTCTACTCTCATGGTAAGATTACCTCATTATTCAGGGATTTCAAGACACATCTGCAGGTCTTTCAAATTGAAATAACTTGACTTGTCCCAGGCTTGACTATTCAGCTGCCCATGGCCTTAAAAATCAAGACCATAAATCATATTTTTTATAGAGATCAAAATAAGGTATGAATGTAGATATTTGTGGTCAGATTTTGTCATAGTAGGCATTTTTTTTCTTTTTGTCATTCTTCAGCAGTTGAATATGTAACAGGATATGATTTATATATCCTTTTTTACTAGATGCAATTTAATATAGGGCTAAATCTGAGCTAAAAAAGGGTCTTTTTTTTTTTTAAACAGGCAAATATCAGTCATAGTAGCTCCTACAAAACAACATACAACCTTAATAATTTATGCAGCTTTTGAGAAAAGAAGGGATTAGTGTGGTGTATCCTCAACCTAGAAATTACTATTGTTCAGAAAAAATAGTAATAATGAAAAAAAGATTAAGTGTCCATATCCAAGCTAGAACTGCTATTGTAAATGAGGCTGTAGACTGAAGAATTGACCCTCTTAGAGAGAATGGCTGAATCTTTCTGTAAATTATGGGACACCCATACAAGTTAACATCTATCTACAGCCAGTGATACTTCATGCTAGCTAGAGAAATGATGTGGACCTTGCTGCATGTGTAATCTAGAGTGTGAAATGAACAGTGCTCTTATAAGTAGCTGAAATGTCCCTGACAAACAGTAGTCCAAGGAAATAATTCTGAAACCCCAGGAGTCCAAATATGTGCTTTCATTCATCTTAGGGAATCAGAGAGGAAGCTCCACAGCCACGTTCAGTCTACGACCCTTTCATGGTGGTGTGCTTTCTGAGATGTATCTTATTCTGGTTTGCTTTGACTTTTAATGATGGAATAATTGTTGTTCTCAGGTTTTCTCTAGGCAGCCTGAGTTGCTGGGAAATAAGGGAAATCGGTAGGATGCCTGCCTCCATGCAGCCTTTTTTATAATTCCAGGCTAAGTCTGCTAGAGTCAATGCCTGTAATTCTGGCACGAAAACACATATGCAGGGAAGTGACATTTCTGTAGAAATATCGTAAGGCACAGTCCTTGCTTGCTTTGGACAAGCCTGCAAAGCAGGAGCAAGGAAACGCTTGCTTTTCTATCCATTATGCAGTGGCACTCAGTGAAGTATTCCCTAGTGGCAGGGTGATGGCTTGGGACGTGGAAGGTTCTTGGTTCACAGCGAAGGCAGCAGAAAGGAATAATATGTGCCTGCATTTCATCTGCTCTAGTTCACAGCCGCGTATGAGCACAAAGGCACCTTCTTTGCTTAGCCCAGCAGACAAAAGGGGTTAGTTTTAACATGGATCAGTTACCACACCATTGCTTGCAGCCTGACTTGCAAAGCTAGCTTAGGTGTCCCTTCAGAGGCTTGTGAGTGTCATGACCTAAACTGAAAGTCATACGATAAGCAAAATATATTCCCACTGAGCTTGCTTAGATGGTGATGTCTGCGTTATTAAGCACTGTATCAGTCTTTTCACCCTTTGATTTCTGCTTGTATCTTCAGACCTGTCTGTAAAGCACTGAACTCAATTTTAACACTAGATAAATCATAGGAAAGAATAATAGTTTCTGATCATTTACACTATACAATTTTTTTCTAACCTGCCCTTTCTGACAGCTCTCCATAGATTCCAGCCATTGGCTTGCATGCTGTTTTCAAATTTATGAACTTTTGACTGCAGCCTAGCTGTCTCCCACACAGCTAAACAATTATTCGAATATTGGTTCTTTGATGTTAATACCCACCTTTTATTGCTTCATCAATACCGAGCACAGGGTGAAATAGAGCCAGCTGCAACTTCTAAAGGCTAGAGACCATGGTCATGAAGATGACAAAAGCAAACTCACTTTGGCTATAGTTTAGGGGGTTTGTGCTATTCCTCACACCAGTAACATTTTTTTGGCTGCAAAAGTGAAATTCACTAAGGCGAGATACTGCAAGTCCTCTTGATGACTAAACATCAGGTGGCTTCAAAGGAGCTACAACGTGATGAAATTAGATGTGCAGATTTTCTATTTTGCAAAGAAAAAAAAAAGCCTTTCCAGCAACATATTCAGGGGTTTTTTTTCTTTTTTTTTTTTCTCCTTAGCAGATTAACTCTCTTCTTTGCAGCATTTTTGGCCAGATTCTCAGCTGGGAAATTTCCAGCCCCAAGTAAATGAGATGTTGAAATGTTACAAGGAAATCAGTTTGGTCCAGTGTCAGTAACTGTGCGTGTGTTTCCTTATCTGGGGATTGAGTTGTCAACTTTTAAAAACAAACAAATAAACTCTGAAGAATAACTTTGTTGCTTTAGGATTATCTGGGGTTGTAGGTAACTAAAACCTGTTTATGTGATAATGTTCTCTGCCTTGCTTAAATAAGATATTAATTAATGAGAGCATAAGAAGTAGTCATTACATGGTAATGCATTAAGACAAAGGTAAATACAGCAAAATTCTCTGGTACAAATCATGGCCTAACCTGATTTAAATGGATGTGGTTACCTGGCAGCTCTTGGGCTACCGCTGCGTAAGATCAGCTGAGAACCCAGAAGAAGGAGTGGTGAATAAAAGAAAAAGAGCTTGCAAATTTGCCTAGATCACGCATTGCTCATCTATCAAGCACTGCTCATTTGTCATCCTGTTACTGCAAAACCGTTTACACGGAATAGTTGGGGAAACTGTCAGAACAGACTGCGGCTTTCCCCTCAGAAAAGGCAGCGAAATCACCGAATCGTTTGGGTTGGAAAGGACCTCTTGAGATCCTCGGGTTTGATTGTCCAGACTGGTTAGGCAGGGAGTAGTCAGACTCCCACAGTGTTTTAATAAAGTGTCACTCAGATGAGAGAACATGGTACGGAAAGCATAAAACAAATGGGGATGGTAGATGAGAAAACACTGAAAACTAATGAAGAATCCTGGTAAATGTTTTCCCTTTAAAATTTTTGATTGATAATGGGTTTTGATTAAAACTAATGTTTTTGCAGGTAGTAGTTACTTTCTGCATTTCTTCGCTTTTTTAAGAAAGCCAACCATTCTGAAAAGCTTTCTTTTTACTCTGAGGAATTATATTTCTTTTAGAAATATATCATTAAAATGTTATAAACCTTCTATATTTATATATAGATTACATATGGACTCATGTATATAAAATAGAAAATAATTTCCAAGAAACTCTCTAATTAAGGATTCATCTAGACCTAGTTACAATTTTCTGCACACAGATTGAGGGCAAAGGCAGCCACTGGTGCACGCGTCCCAATCACTTAGCAATGTTGCTGAATATGAGAAAACAGAAACTCCTGAAAATAACTATTTTTACTGCTATTACAGTTTAGGAAAGCCTGAAGAGGAGTAAATAGTCTTGCCCACTGGAAACAGAGATTGTGACTTCAAAGATGCCATTAAAGGCAGTCACAAATGCCACATTTCCATCCTTATCTGTAAGAAGATTCCTCTCAGCAGGTTTTGATGAGCAAAAATGAAGGAGTGGTTTATTTTCGAGAACATCCTCTCAGCCATTTCTCAATAACGTGAGATGTTTCACTGACCTAACGAGTGATTCCAGATGTGAACGTAACAGAGAGCAGTCTCACCTGTCCATATTTCCTACCCACACGTAGTATCTATCTGCCTTGAAGGACAGCACTGCAGCAAGAGGCAGAAGCACTACATGCTTAAGGAAGCAACAGCTGAGCCATGGAGAATTAGTTTCAAGGTAGAATAAACTCAGAAACATAATAATCTGTCTTTTTACAATGTTTACAATGCTAGGGGTTTGTTGATTTGTTCCTATGCTTATTTTTGTGATACTAAATTTGATTAGAATGAACCTTCCCCCTGGGTGCATCGGCAAAACATAAAGTAGGATACACTGAAGCCTATTACAAAGTTGAAATCTATAAATAAATTTAGAGTTACATAAAGCAATGCTAGGCATACTGAGCATTTTATTATTCAATATGTCTTTTTGCTAGTGGCATATCTACTTAATTCTGAGAGATCGGTTTTACTAAGCCCAGCAAGCATTTAATAACTAGCACTTTACAGCAACTTTTTTACAAACAAATATTCAAAGGTGCTTTTCAAAGATCCTAGCTCTTTTCTTCAGTAAACAAATGGAAATATAAAGCTTTTTGGAAGGTTATGGGCATTTTCTAGTTCATGAGTAAAGAAACATGGATCGAAGCAGCTTAGACTGCAACCTGACTACATCTGGTGTTTTTATACAGACAGATCTATAAACTTCCATGCAGTTTTGACACCTAAATGAGATGTTTGTGCTTTCTACCTGAAAAACAGAGCTTTCAGTTTACTAAAACTATTCCTAATCAAACCCCTTGATTTAGTTTCCTGACACTTGAGGATGTGAATATCACACACGGCTGAATTGCTCTCGCATGGCATGTGGGTCCCAGGATTCTCATAACCAGTGATATTCAGACATTGCCATGCAAACTTTGTGTGAAGAGAAGCTGAGACCTCTTCTCTAGATAAATCCACAGATTTGAAGGAGTATCTGTCTGTGTTTCAAACCCACGGCTTTCTGAATTCTGGCAATTTAAATCCACAACAATTTCCTCAATTTAAACAATGTTTTCTTGATTCACATCAAAACCAAACTACCATCATGAAATGCATCCTCTTATATTCTCTGTGTGCTCAAAGTTAAATAGCTGACACTGGAAGGGGTCCAATGTAATATCAGACTTCCTCTATCACCATAATTTTTGAGTTACTCTGTACAAAATTGAAAGGAAGACTCTTTATGTAATCTCAGAATTCAAAGATGTCAAAATCAGTTGCAGAAATAAAATGACGCATCAAAGATAATAATTTTTGCAATTGCGCATCCTTAATTAGGGTCTGCTTTTCAACTGGACTGACAACAAACAAATCATCCTGAAACAATGGGGTGGGATAGATGCTCAAACTTTTGAACATCATGGTGTTTTCTGTAGATCAGATACAGAATCCCAAGTGAAGCAAACATTACAGGTATGATTAACAGAAACTATAACTGACTGTGTTAGCATATGAATTTGAAAGCCCTAGTACATGCCAGGGGAAAATCAAGTAGAAGTCTCTGTTATGCTTGAAGCAAGATGAGCAAATGGTTTTCCAGGTAGAAGAGCAGTGGAATATCTGAACAATACTCATGCTAATAGAATTCCCAGTTGAAATTGTTCTGAGCTCAGTAAGTTTCACTTTGTGAGCACTTCTAGACCCAAATGACTGAGCCCTAAAGCTAAATATGTGGTTGATCCACAGGTCATGCTAAGCACTAGACTTGCAATTCTTAGCAAACTCGTTTTGGTAATACAGAACAAGTAGCATTATAAGCAAACTGTCAAACTCCACAGGGAGTTCTAAATGCCACTTCTCTTCCATATTAAACACTTAATACATTAATATTTATGTTAAAAAATATATTATTTTTAATTATTTGACTGATTATATTTTCCTTCTCTTTAAGTTTATTATACCTCCTTCATCTCATTTTGTTGTATCTTTCACAAAATTTCCAACCTATAAATAAATTACCACAGCCCTTTTTACTCCTTACACTAACTTAGTTTCTTAATAAACACAACTCTCTCTTCTCAGAATGCTACCATATTTTGTGTGGCTATGGTGTTTTTACTGTTCTGTACTTAGTGATGTAGATAAATCTTTGAACACACCAAGCCAAATGCCGTTAATATACATTCTAGACTCCAGCTCTGTTTCAGAAACCTCAGATAAACTATGGTTTTGAAAGCATCAGCCCAGAAGTTCTGCTGCATGAAGAGTGGAAGAGACTATTACAACAACCACTGGTAATTGCAACTTCATGTCTTCTTTTGTTCCAAACTGTTGTCAATCAAAATCCCTTGTGAAAGAAGACAGGAAGGAAAGAGAATTCCTTTATAGTAAAGACACAATTAATAAAATAAGATACTACCTACCATCCATTGTATTTTTTTACAACTCTTTTCTGGCACCCCAGAAGTCAAAATAGCTTTTGTTGCTGCAGTAATTTTTATTGATTTACCAAAGCAGCAGTTTCCATTGTCATTGCCGTCATGTCTGGATTTTAAAAATTAAAAACTGGAATTACAAAGTCTCAAGAGACAGTAGGATTGCACCAGAGAGGTAAGTTGGTAGACCAGAGTTGAGTTTTCTGCTTCAGTGAGAGTAATTTCATTTTTATGTATTTAAGAATAGCTACAGGTTAGTTTTGCAGCATAAATTAGACAGAAGTAGCTACAGTCCTTGCTCTCTACTGGAGTAATTTGAAAAGAGTTTTCACTCTACAGAAAACACTGCAGAATTCAGAATCTGTCTTTTCCTTCAGAAAACTGCAAAATTTAAGTGGGCAGTTTCCAGTCTGAGAGTGTCTTTGTGATAATACTTGACATCAAACGTACTAGGCTGTGCCAGGGCTGAGGTAGCCCTGGTATTATTTTTTCCCTAAGCCTTGTGATCGTTAGGCTGGTTTAATGAAAGGAACTGCCCAGCTATGTTGACAAGTAAGGATAGCTACAAGTTCAAGAGAGAAAGAAAAATAAAAACTCATGCTGATCCTAAGAGGATTACCTCCTTGCCACTGAAGAAATGTCGCATTACAATGGGATGAGCACTGAGAAGTTTGTACTTTTTTATTAATATTTATTTTGCTGTAATTTATTTTTAAAAAAATATGGAAGAAGAAACTGAGCAGTTGTGTCAATTTTGTCATCATCAGTGAGACAAACTTTCCAGCCACATGAACAGGTTGAGCAGCTTATGCAGCCTGTCCCCTCCTCAAAACAGTGTGCTATTGATAATTGACATTCACATTTATTTAAAGACATCTGAATTCTCTGTTCTATTCCTCAGGCGTCAGTCAATTAGCAAATTTTATCTGTTGCAAATCGAGCAAAAAGCCTTATACATATTGTGCCTGAAGCCAGCAAACTTGCTGGGAAAAGTGTACAACCAGTTATTCAGCGCTAAGGTTATCTAGTGACTCTCCACCTCTGTCAGAAGCCCTAGATCACCTGGTTTTTGCCACAAGAGTTAGGAAGGACTGGAGCCTTCCCTGGCATGTGACAGGCTCTATTGCAAAGGTTTGCATGTGCCAATTATTCCCAGAAAGACAAAATGTTCCCCAGCCTTTTCACAACCCCAGTGAGCATTACCTGCATTGCTGCATCGTTAGGCTGAGATCAACTCTCTTCATCATCTAATGATTTTACAGTCAGAGTGACAACATATCCTCTCAGTATCCAGTGGGAATGTTGCCATGGACTTGCAATGAAGCCAAGATTTTAAATTAAGTTGTCAGATGGAGAGGAAAGGAGGTATCGCTTTGGCTCTTTGTGAAAATGAGGCAGAGCAAACGTGATCCTGCCTCGTGCTGTAGCCCCGATAAGGACCCGCATGGCGTGAAGTGGCTTCGGAGATGCTCATATACATGATGGAGAAAATTTGGAAGTCATGCCAAGAAACTGTTCTGTCTGAAGACCATGTTGTAATCACTTAGAGGCTGAGTGTACAGGAGGGCATGGCAGTAAGTGAGAACATTTTGAGGTGGGGGCCTCTCTCAGCCATGGACCTAAATCCCTGCCCTGTCTAGAGACAGAATAATGTGCCCTACACAGACCCTCTGGACTGTCTGGGCTGTACGCAAAAGCTCTCCCACCCAGAGAGCCTGGGCTACCATCCAGCCTGCCCTCTCCCTCCTCCAGCTGCTCTGCACATCTGCAGATGTGCTGTTATACCCCAATCCTGTAAATGATTCGTGCATACTTGATGACTGATGTTGATACACTTGCTGTCATGGACACAGTAACGCAGAATGATGGGTCTCACATGGTGCAGAAGGTTGCTGGTATCTGAGTGTTTGTGCTATTTTTGCCTGCAATAGCCAAAATTCATCCTATTACAGCATTTACCCAATCAGAACACAGTGTTCTTTGGCTTATTTGAATGTAAATGGCATGATATTTTCATCTCTACACTTCTCCATTCTTTACCTAGATTTTCTTTGGGGAGGGGGTTGGTTTGAGTTTTGGGTGTGGGGGGTGGTTGTTTCTTTAGGTTTGGGGTTGCTCGTTTTTTCGTTTTTTAATTTTGACTGATATTTGGTACATTTGATAGTATGATTTAATTTCTAACTAAGTGTATCTGATAATCTAATGCTTGACAAATAACTCCAAATTGTTATGTAATATTAAAAAAATAAGGATTTAAAGTAGTACCAACATGAAATACTAATATCAGGAGAAAAATATTCCTGTTTCATGCCTTTGAAGAATCAAGCCTTGTCATCTCGCTATCTGTTTTATCATTCTTAACATTTTTACTTTATACACCTCATTTTATTATTTTTTAAGCAAGTAAAAAATGAGGCCTAAAGGAAGTGTATTGTGTCCTATTAAGTCAAATCGTTATACTACATTCTACAGCTTAGGTTTTGTCTTGGAAAAAAACATTTAATGAGTTTTTGTGTAACGTTAGGTATTATTCATGCAGGTACAATAGGAGAAATGGTTTCTTACATAGCTTATAAGGAAAGAAGTTCACTTGTAGCCATGCAATTTCTGAGGAAAACACATTTATTATTCACTTAGTGAAAACCTGAAGGAAAATAGAAAGGAAAAAAAAGCTAGACTAGAGCTTTTGGGAAATGCTGTTCTCATCCTCTTCTCAGAGGAAAGTTAAATGAAATTAGAATTAGCATATTTTCATACAGCATTTATGAGCATGTCAATTTGGGGGGAAAAATGATTGACTAATTATCAAAAACCACTTAAATTTTTACAACTGTTCAAAAAATTCAAGGCAGCCACACTCGGAAGTACCTCTAGGTAACTACCATGTTCCCCTTCCCCCCGGATGACCACACCAGCGCTCTGCATGTCACTGTCACTGCTCTTTTTTCGACCATGTAAATCTTTGACCAGAACAGCTTCTGGAAAATACTCCAGTACTAACACAGGCAGGAAGGGCAGAAAACAGCAGCTCAGATTTAAATTGGCTGTGTTGGCCCCTTACCCCAGCAAAGCGGCAAGGTCTGCTTAGCTGGCCCCAAGCCTCACGAGACCCAGGGGAGCTGGGCAGCCCCTGCAGGCAGGGAGATCAGCCCACCATTAGCAGCAAGGCAGGGAGGAGGAGCAGACCAGCACAGTATAACAGAAGAGCCAAAAATGGAAAAATTACATGGATTTACAGACTATAGTATATGACGTTTCTATATTGAAGAAGAGATTTGAAATGTCAAAGGACAGAGAAATGCTGAAATTGAGGCCCTACTCAAATAGTGACCACAACAGGTAGAAGTATGCCCTGATTGCTGCAAGTCTTGGATCCATCACAGAGCCTTAGATTCCACTGCAGAGTGTAAACGTCTTTGTTCTGAATAATCCTTAATTCTTTTTTCCCAAACTTTAAAACCCAAGCCCGAGCTGGTTGGAAGTTTTTCCCACCTTAGAATTTGTCAGTCTTCTGAAAGTCACGCCTCTTTAAAGAAGCCAGCGGGTCCCACTTTAACAGAAGTATTGAAAAGAACAGGACTCATGCAAAAACTGGAAAAGGAAAAGAAACATACCCCCTTGCACTGCACTTGTTTCATTACTTCATTTTATATAAAGACATACAAGGAAATTACAGCTAGTTCTCAATAACTACATCTCCCATTCACAATGCATGAAGTTAGCTCATTTCTCAAGAAGAGGGAATCATGAAGTTTCTATGGAAACTTCATAATTAATAGCTCACAGTGCTAAGCCTTTTTCATCTCCAGATTTCTAAGTATTTTCCAGTGGAACTGCAGGCTCCTGTAAAACAAATGCAAGCCTACTGGCCACAGTCTGTCCTTTCCTAGCTCAGACCACTTGGAAATACTACATGGAGAAAGCACTAATCCGCTTCCCTCAAGTCCTTTACTCCAACTCATTTAGGCTTTACTTCAGTAAATGACTTAGGTCCCACTGAATAAGTATGCTATGTCCCATTAAATAAACATATTCAGTGACTTGGGTTTCAAATGTAACTCCTTATGTTAAATGTCACACGTACCAATATGTGGTTAAGGATTAAAGCCTCAGCTATTAAATCCCTTAAGGCATAACTGCTGTATTTGTACCACTTTCATACCGCAGTCTGCTGACACAACAGAAAAAAGAACAGAAACGAGATTGGACATTCCTAACTTTTCCATTTATAACTGTACTATACTTGGATGCACAAACATCTTAGATTTCTATTTCAATAAATTAAGGAGAGAATATTTATCAGTGGAAGATTAATTACCTTTAGAGGTCCAATTAAGGTCTAAATTATTCCTCGCTGCAATATCAATGATCTTCATTTAGGTAGCAAATTTAATTGTGCTGGCATTTTTTAAAACGAGATGGCTAAATGCAGAAAAAATTACAGATGCCCTGAAAAAATGTGGTCATTTATAAAACTGAGCTTATTAACCTTTATTAGACCCATTGCTTACATGGTAGGTCCATTGTGCCGCACGAAGTTCTTAAATATTTGGGAGAAAGAATGAGCATGCAGGGAAGAACTTGTGAATAGCTCCTGTAAGAAAGATGCCAATCTCTGAGTCTAAATCACACTGGACCCCAAGGAACTTCCACTTACAGATGACCATCCTCAAGACAGACATCGGTAGAAATGCTCTCTTACTAGCCCCTTATTCCAGGACTACTTATTTTTCATTTCAGGAACATGGACATAACTGCATGAATGATTTATTTGTTTTGTTTTCTCATGAAGCACCTAATGATGGACATAGGAAAATGCAATCTTATTTTGCAGGGTTTAGTGAAAGGTTTTAGGTTTCTTTGTTTTTCCCTGCATTCAATTAAAGAGTAGATGATAGGACGCTGAATAATTGAGGAAGAGAAAAGCATTACAATGAAAAAGTGTTGGGCACTTCCAACAGTGGAGTACAGAAAACAGCAGATTTTCCCGTCCTGAAATTCTTCTTGCCATGGCAGTTTAAGTAGGGACTACAGTTTCTGTTTAAGAAAATAAACCAAAAGTGTTTCAAATCCTTTGAACCATCACTGAAATGCCAGAGATGGCCTATAATACAAATGTGAAGCTGTTCATTAAAGGGATCCCCAATTCACAGCCAAATCACTTCCACAATGAGCCGTACGTGATTTCTTTTTGCATAGTAGTTGCTTTTATATATAGATTCCCGTTATTTTTAACTTTAATGGTTCATTACCATAATGGGAGAGTGTTTCATTAGAATAATATTCTCCAAGTCAAATGCAGATTGCAAACCCACACTCTCCAAAACTGGAGGGTTTTCAAGGACCTCGCATTCTGTCAGGCTCACCCACGTAGTTTAATCATGCAAGTAACTAATGGGGTTAGTGTTAGAGGAAAATTCAGGCTGAGTATCCAGAAGGGAAAAAACAATAATCTGGACAGTGGAGATGCATTGAGCCATGAAATTAACCTCCCCAAGGGATGTGGAAGAAACAAGAAAATTCTAAAACACCAGAAAGTTGCTGTGAGGCATGGAGTGAGATAGAGGCCTCTGAGATCTCAGACAGGCACCCTCCACCTGACTTGCGGAGTGATTTAACACGTTACTGCACTTGCACTCCTGCCAGATCGGATCACCTCCAGAGACGAATCAGAAGGCAAATGGGAGGTTTATCAACTTCAGTACTCAGCCTTACTTCCTAGGCTGAACAGCTGATAAAATGGGGTTAAGCTCGTGGGTCAGACTGTCAGTCAGTGAATGTGACATGTAGGCTCCTTCCAGATTGTGTCAAGCCTTCTACTTAGTGTGGGGGAGAAGAGACGGGTAAGCTTAGGAAAGATAACATTTTAAACCTGCCTGGAAAGATTTGTCAGAGGACACCTGTCAGAGCTCTGACAGTTTTTGGTATTTTCTTCCATTTTTGACTCCCAAAATAGCTTAAAACTACAAAAAGAATAGTGAGGAAAAAAATAGGCTGAGACACATATCTCCAGAGACAGAGAAATAAAACCAGATTTAAATAAGCCAGGGTAAATAAAAGCGTTACAGGCAAATTCATACAAATTATCTTCCACCCACTTCTGAGTTGGACCCCATATTTAAAGACTGTCCTCCATCCCAAGTGCTCTGGTGATGGCTAGAATGACTATTCTTGGCTCTATTTCCTTCCTTCACACACTCCATTGAGTAAAAAAAACTGCCAAAAAGTGGGTGTTTTATGAAAGCAATCATAAAATGTTATGGGTAATGTTAAACAGATTATGTGTTACTCTACAAAAACGGTCCTTTCTTTGGGTAAAAATAATCCCAGCTGCCTGAGAGAGATCAGGTTACCTCTCTCAAAGCAATGATAAACCTACTATCAAGAGCTATAGCTGGCAACTGTGGAGACTGCGGAAAGTCTTCGTTATGAAAACTGCTTTCCTGACAGTCATTTCTGAACAGCTAATAGTGATTTGATGTCTTGATGTCCCAACCTGCAACATGTGTTTCCTCACATAAATGAAGTGTCCTGCCCTGGGATTCAGCAGACCTCAGTGCCTTGCTTGTTCTTATCCTGTAGCTGCTGAGACTTATAGTAAGATGTTTTCTCTTGGTCTGTGAAGTTTATTACTGCTTTACCAAGCAGGAACTACCCCTATTCTTCCTTCTGTATACTGTCTGGCACAATGGGACCAATTCATCAAGGTATTAATTAATCACAGTTACTAGAAAAGATGCTATTAACAGTAAACATTTGGGCTTCTGGCCGTAAGGGATTTTTTTCACTTGTTGTTGTTGTTTTGGGTATGTTATTAAGGTATGTTGTGGGCAGCTTATAAAGCTATGGAAAGTAGTTCAATAAGGTCCAGGTCTGACAGTCAGCATAAACCCTTCCTATACCCAGTCTATCATTCTCCCAGATCATAACTATGATCCTACTATGGACAGTTCTGGAGTATCTATCATTCCTCTGAACACAACAGAATTTTAGAGGTTGAAGTGAGACTTTTGCAGTATTTGAAGTACCTGGGTGCACAATTTCTATTTAGTTGGCACCAAAATTTGGAAGCAAAGTGCTTTGGTTGCATCAAGTTCTGTTTCTCCACATACGAAGCTAAAAAATGCTTCAAATCTGACTCACACAACGAATATCTAGTTCCTCAGCCCTTTGTAGTCCGCACATTAGCGATTTCTCCAAGCATTGTGTAGAGACACCCAATTCAGCAAATGTTGGTGGGGCACATCCACCAGACAGCAGGATATTCACTATGCACCCATCTAAAGCATTTTCCAGTCACACCATGGCGCTGAAAAGAAGAGGACCTGGATTTTACTTTTATTTTTGAGATGAAAATCCCTTCTTCTTGGTAGTGCAAGAACTACTAATCAACTGGCTAATAAGAGCTGGCATTTTCAATTTCTCATGTAAAAACCAACTCCAAATTGCACAAAAGACTGGAGGGAATGGGAGAGAGTGCAGCAGAGCCTGACTTCATGTTCTCGTGATAGGCACTCACCTGGAAACACAGTAAAGTGGGTCTCTATCGTCTCTAAAAGTACTGTTTATGCATTTCATTCCATGACTACTTAATGCAAAAGGTATAAAATTAGGAGTCTGTGAAGCATTAATTAATTTATAAACATTGTTCACTGGCTTTCCTCCTCTGAGAATAGAACATTTTGTGCTCTGGAATATGAATGACAAGTGCTGCTACTCTACCCTCTCTCCTCTGCTTCCTGTTTCACCAGATCACAAGCTCTTTTGCCTACACTGTAAAAGCCAAGTGTGGGGAGCAAATAGTGCAACAGCATGGCAGATAAATAAAGGGACTTTCCAAGGGCAATGCTTCTGGCAAGTGACTTTTTAGAAGCACCATAAAAAATTCACAGTTCATCTTCACAAATTTAGTATCTACCCGTGAAGCTATAAAGTTGTAACAAGGAACATCTCTGTGCTATTCCTCTCCTCCAAGGCAGTCCCTGCCATTTTTGCAAATTCTAAATGATCAAAATGATAAACATTCACAACTTCTGAAAAGCAGGATTCACCATGAAATTCCAGAGCAAAGTTATCCGTTATTGGCATGACGTAAAGTGTAGAAATACACATTGCTCTCGGGATAAACAAACAGCTCAATTTTCCAAGCCTTGCAACCACATCTATTCAGTGTAATAGTCTGTCCTCCTTTTCTGGTAATTCTTTCTGGCCTCTTATAAGAAATGAAGAGAATTTTATTACCTTCGCTCACCAGTTTGTATGTGTTCCTTCGTCATTAAGAGGGGGTTAGGAGTGTTACGCTCATGAAATTCATATTTTAAGACACGGATCAAGACTTTAAGCCACTGAGTGACTGCTGAGAGCGAGTTATACTTCTGCCTCTAAAAGTTACCTTTGTAGATGAAGGCATGGTGCGAGGGCTATGTAAGGGACACAAATTCCTTAGTGTGCAAATACAAAAACAATACTGCTTTTGGTGGTATAAACAGACCTTTAGCTTTTGACGACAATACGAGGAGTAAAAGAAACAGTAAATGGGTTATTCTATTTGAAGTGCGGGAGCATGAAAAAGTCACAAATCATGGTGTTTGCTTACTGTGTTCTATGAAATCACTCTTGTGAATTTTTTCTGTTTTCTGCCTACATAGCATAAAGCAGGACATGTTGTAGGTTCCTTCTGTATTTTAATTCTGGAGAAATTATTTTGAAATGTTCCTTTTTCTTATGTTACAGAGAAGAGATATTTAATTTTTATTATTCCCCGCTTCGTTTCTGTTTCAGGTTATTTGTTTCAATATGTTAGTAATTCAACAGGAGCCTATTTTGTGATGTTAAACTTGTTGCTGTGGAAAAGGAAGACTTCAGTCCCATGAAAAACTTGTGTGTTGAGAAAAAAACTTGGGGCAACTAAAGGAAAAAGTCCTTTCCTTTTCTGACATACTGCAGTGCTTGAACCCTAGTTTCAACCAAGAAGGAAAACCTCTCTTACTCTTCATAAAAAGACTGGGATTTATTTTTTACTGCGAAGATTCAATTTTCACCCTTTCTTTATGGATAATATAATTATAATCACATGTATGCTTACTAATAATTTGCACACACTGGACGAGCAGTTATTTTAGTCAGTGAGCTGTGAGTTACCGGCAGGTATTCCGCTACAGTCATTATTACGTGTAATGCAATGAATCTGCAGTACCTTTCATTGGTACAGACAAATCATACCACTGTTGTTTCTTTCATGGACTCACTAAACTTCACCAAACCCATGAAGACTTCTAGGTAAGCAGCTAATTCTTTAACATCAATGACAGACAGAGGAAGAGAAAGTCAGGATAGAAAAATAGCTATAAGTTATCAAGCATGTGAGGTACACTAGGAAACACTGAGGCAGACATCACCTGAGCAACACCATTGAAGACAACTGATTTACACTGATTTTGTCAGCTACAGGGTTGTGCTGCCAGACCCTAATGCAAACATACCAAACTTTTCAACTGTTTCAGGAACCAATTTAATATTTTAAAACACTACATTTCTTCAAAGCAAGAGCTGGAATGAGACATTAAAGATTTCCTGCAATAAGAAACAAAACTCAGCTCTGCAGATTCATTTTTTCTGTCCGGCTAAATCAAGCTTATAATGTAAAGAGCCAAGAGAAGCTTGTATGGAAATATTAGTCTTTGACAAACTGGACTTTGAAATAGAAGCAATAAACACAGTCCATGGAAATCAAATAGTCTAGAAGTCTACATATTTACCCAGGATCCTGGGTACATTTTAGAGCCCAGGCTGAATCCCACACTCTT
>NW_010433215.1:108040-129814 GCF_000710305.1 Buceros rhinoceros silvestris | reverse complement strand
ACTCTTTCAGCTCTACTATTATTAATATTGTGCTAACCTGCAGAGAACTAACTCAAATAGAACTTCACAAGCAGTCCTATATTCCTCAGAAGCAACATTAGTGAGCAGATGTTTGCGACAGTTCTCTGTTCTGATTAATGCAACAGCCAGCCACTTCTTACTCCCACACACACATTTTGGGTAGACTGAAGTGTTTTGCTTGATCTGAAGGAAAATTTTCCTATTCTGAACATCCATTTATTTAAAAAATTCAGTCTCAAGATTTTCTAAATATGGTGTCATTTTAGAGAAACAAACCCATTTGTCTTAGAAAACATTACACAAATTTGAAAAAAACACAGTTTTAAAAATTATAAAGAGACATTTGTCCTTATCCACCTTTTCCGGTTTCTATTGGTTTTGTTTTGGTTTAGTTTTTTTCATGGCCAGAAAGAAGTTATCTCAATGTCTCACAGTTAGCACCATTTGCATTCAGGTATTCATGCATATAATCCATAATGACAAAGGACTGTAGATGAAACTGCCTCCGTTAAGTGGAGTTTGAAACACTAAAAGCATATCCACTAAATAATTCTGATTAATATTTTAGATATTCTAAAGAGTCTATGAACTTGTGACTCATTTAAACTGAGCTGGATAAAGCTCTCCAGCCAGCTCTGCCAGAGAAATCAGAAGTTAGAAGCCTAAATACCTTTGAGGGTCCTGGGCAAAGTTTCCTAATGTTGGAGAAATTCAGATTCAGTTTCTTAAAATGTCATGATTTTAATAATTCAATAAATGTCTTTTTTTTTTAAGCATAACAAATACTAAGCAGGAGATATACTGCTCTTCCAGGACTCTTTTATATAATAATGAGTAAAAGAACTCATAATGACATTGCTCTAACCCGTATACCATAAATTCCCAAGTAGAAAAATAAAATTACCCCCAAAGCCTAAAAAATACATCATACACAAACAAAGCCATAATACTGCTAGCAATATGAGACAAGAGGTGCATATAAAGATTTCCTACAGTGAGACTGAAATGATCTGTTAAATATTTTACTCTAATGTCTTTTTTAACATCATTTTTTTCAGGTTTTTGCATATTTGTCAGGGCTGAATTTGTTGCATTTTAAGAGAATCTGCAAACAAAAACAACTGTGCTCAGCAACTCTTTGCTCAGTCTTGGCTCTGTCAAAAAGAAAATCTACTCCCCACTTTCCCCCCTATTATTTTCTCAGCAGCTGTGAGCAAACTTGCAGTATTCACAGTGTACAGTTTACTTGTAGAATTAGCTTTCTGGGTGGGAATGGGAGTATTAATGAAGCCTTGTGGCTGTTTCTGCAGACAGTCATAACGTGGAACAAATGCATTATTTTGTTACTGAATCATGAAGGAAATGGGTCATAATGCAGCCCGTATATTTCCATATGTGTATGGCTGTGTGAGTTTGGGTGAGTATATAAAACTCGTGGTATTACAAGCTAGTAACTGATAACAGATCCACATCCTAATCCAGACAGTAGCATTCTGCCTACCTGATTTCCCCCACGTTTTGAATCTGAAATGCTGTTCTGCACTCTCTGTCCATACACAATCACGTAATGTGGATATCTTCTTTTAAATGGGTAGCGTTTCAATTGAAGTTAAAAGGTCATGGATATTTATTTTCAAAAAACTTTTGTGTAGGTAATCAAGCAGTAAACCCTCTCTTTCCTTTCCACCATCACTCATGAGACTGGTGTGATTTAACTCCCTGAGGTCTGCAAACACTTCAGCATTTCTTAGGAAAAACATTTCCATTCAGCTCAGGGAGGTAAGGAACTTTTAAGGTAAAAGTCTTGTTTGACCATTGAAAGAAAGTCTGCAAATGAAGGAAATTTTGCACTCAGAAAAGCTACCTAAGCACTTTCCCGAACACTCAGTTGGGGGTGCTAACATCAGAGATTCACTGCAGCCATTCTGTAGACAGAGTTACAAGAACAAATCTTAAGACAATTCAGGGCTCTAACACTCTTGTGTCTTTCACCTCCCCACTTTTTCATCATGTTGGACTCAGAAGCTTCAGGTGAGATCTCAGCTGAGAATACAATCTAGGCAGATATCTTCATGTTTGATTAACCTGGGGTCCAACTTGGAAAATGACAGAAGGGTTTGGGTCTCTTGCCTCAGTTTATATAAAAAATCAGAGTAAAAGCTGGAAATAGAAATCCATCTAAGTCTAAACCAGTTTATATTGATAACCATTGGACAGTACAGATTCCCACGTGACCTATTTGACAGCAGTGCAAGACAGGAAACCGTGACACCCAATCTCCACGTGGATACTGTGCTAGAGTTTAGTTTTTGTTCGTGTCAACATGTCTATTCTTTTAAAGGCTCTTCTCCTTGTTACTCGTCACAGAGACTAAGGTATATTGCCATATGTGCACCTTTTGAGATGGTTCCCTCAGACCACGCCCATTGCACACTAAGGCAGAACCCAGAAACCTGTGGAAATAACTTGCACGACGGTGTTGCTTGCAATGGTGATCAAAGACCCTTGATCTCAAGGTCAAGGTGTGTCAGTTTTGAGGATACTGACCATAAATAATGAGGCTGAGGCCAGTTATTTGTTCCACTTACCAAGTCTGCATTGATCAGAAGGTAAAGATTTTGAGCTCCTACCTTTCCTTACAAAGGGTTTTAAGGAATGATCTCTCAGCTAACTATACTGATGTTTCGCAGCTGCAGGGTCAGAAAAGATGATCGGAGTCATAAAGCATTGGAAATAATATGAATCTATAATGGAAAGACAATCTAATTCCCAAAGTATTCATATTCCTCAGGGCCAAGAGCTCTCTGTAACCTCTCAAAAATGGAGTTAGTATTGGGCACTTTCTATTCTCCCCTTATTAAGTAAATCTGGAAACAAATAGAAACGGAACTAAATGATACTCTTTTTCCCAGTTCTGTTGCATTTTTTCTTAATATAATTACCAGCATTTCTATGTGAAGCATGAAATACTTTCCCTCCCACTTTTTCCCATCAAGTATAAAGGAGTACTAGTTAAAAGGGGAAAGTATATTAGCTAAGTCTCAGTAGTTTAGTGAAAGAAAAATCTCTTACCCACATTGAACAGCACTTCTAAAATCTTCATATGCAACAGGTTAGAAGACCGAAACAAGAGAAGAACCCTGAGACTGAAAATTCTTCTTCTGAGATGGCAAAAGCCAAGCTAGCTAGACAAAAAAATCATGTTCGCTGCATAAAAGCAACTTATTCATTTATAATGAAGAAGAGGAAACGAACATAGGAACAAACAACAACTAAACCGATAAACATGCAAATTCCTAACTCTGCCTTCAAATTATATTCAATTTTAAAACCTGTTTATCCTTCAGACCAGCTGAAGAAACGGGAGAGAGAGAGAGAGAAAAAAATGTGTAATCTCTAGTTTTAAAAAATTGTTTGTGGAAAAATCTTAAGCTGATGAGACTATCGAGTGAACAAGATGATTTTATTATAGAATTTGAGCCTGTTTGGTAACGACACTAAAGATGTAGAGTAAAAACCAAGAACAATCCTTCAGCAATTCAAGCAAAGTCAAGGCTTTTTTTTTTTTTTTAACGCTTTTTTTCCCTGGTGTCAGATTTCCTCCAGAAATTAGGTGGATTGAACAAAGCTAGACAGTGCAGAGTTTTAGTCAAAGAAACATTCACCCTTACTTACATCCTCTTCCAGTGGGTGCTCAATTTTTATTGAAGTTTGGAGGAAAAAAAATTCTGAGATATTTTCAAAAGGCAGCAGTGAACCAGACTGCAGATTGCTCTGTCCCTGGGAGCTATGAAGGCACCTTGGCCTCTGCATGAGGCCCTACGCTGAAGGTGAGAAAGTGAATATGATCTTTAAGTATGTATTAACATAACAAAGTTAGATCCAAATTGTGCTTAAAGGCTATGGAGGAAGTCAAGAGACAAAAGATTTCTTTTGACTGTGGAATGGGGTGGGTCCGTTTTATGATACACACATCTCCAAAGTGTAAAGAGGTGGTTTAAGCATTTTGTATTGTGCTGCTTTGTCTTACGGAATTTTTTTTTTTTGTGTTTTTCTTTTTGTTTTGTTTTGTTTAAATTCTGAAGTCTTTTGTGGTATGGCAAATGGTTCAGTAGGAATTCACCCCATCTAAACGCAATTGGTTAACAGGCAGCCGCTTTCTGCTGATTGATTAGAGAGTGAACTAATACATGGTGGGAGGTTCACTGATGATAGACACCCAGTTTAAGATGTGACTGTTCATTTGCTGTGATGCCTTTGTCTTCCCATTGACTACAAAAGGAGTTGTAATCTGTTTGACAGGCCCAGACTGGACATCTTTCAGGCAGACAAGATGAATCCCCTCTGCTCTTTGGCTGGATGTGATTCATCATGTCCACCTGTAGCCAGACCTCACTTTACTTCACCTTTCCTTGCACCTGCTAGGGAAAGGTTGCTGGGAGACTATGAAGCCCAGGTGAAGAAAGCTGAGGGGCTGATGAGTCCAGATTTTATCACTTTGCAATGTTTTTGTGTTCAGGTATTGGCTGTGTAAGTGAAAGCTTCCCTGTGTTACTTGCATCCCTCCCTTAGTGGCTTCATGGTGATTTTGAGAAGGGACTTACTTGGTGGCTCCGAGGACTGACGCAGAGGAGGGATTGCTATAGATACAGTCTCAGGCAAGCCCCAGGAGCATTGCTATAAGGTACCTTATAAGTCTCACACTGAGGGAGAATGAAGAAACTTGTCTAGGCTTTCTTGTGTCTTAGTAGCAGGTGACTTCTGGGCAAAACAAGCTGATACTGGAGGTAAATAAAATAACATACTGGTTATCATTAAAGGCACTCAAGTGATGTCACTTAGAATCCTGAATGAAAAAAACCTGCAGCTAAGAAATGTTGTGAGATCAATCTTTAATTATTAAGCAACAATACAGGTAATAAGGATCCCGATTATTTCTGATCTTTTCTGGATGTTTCCTGAGGCAGCACTCCAAATTAAATTGTTGCACTGCACGGAATATGTGGAGCTGAATCATTTGAAAGGATAGGTAGAGTGACTTTCTACTTCAATATTTTATAATAGTTTTTCTATTAAAAGCAGAGGTAGAAAGGACTGTGAGAAAGAATACAAAAGTAGAAATTATATGGTCCTGCTTTTTAGACCCCATTCTTGCACTGACTTCTTTTGGCATTGTTTTTGGATAAATCCTTTCAATTGCATCTCTTAACATCCCTAATTGTAAACTCTAAAACTCACAAAAGTAAATGTTTTCCTTCTTTCCTTGTTTCAAATACCAGTTACTGACTATACAGTGTATTGAACTGAAAATGTTAGCTATTATCTTGTCATAAATGCCAGCTCTTAATATCGATTCACTGAAATGGTTACTTTACAGCTGTTATAAAAGTTAGTTTCATTAGGTGACCTTACCTCTCTGCTTTTTGACTTTGTGTATTCTCTCTCAACACCTGAGGTTCATTCAGTTACATTTAAATTATTGCATTTCTGTGTCTGAAAGCAGTTATTCAAAAAGTAGATTATCTTTGAGTTTACTGAATAAATATACTTAATATATTGCCGACAAGGCTTGACTCTTAAATTCTGTTTTACAAGTTTTGCATCTTACCACAGAGTTTTAGTCCTTGCAACAATCCAACAAACACAGATTTCTGGGTTTGTTTTGCCAGACAACACACTTTAAAAGGGACTTATACTTAAATCTGCTATTCAGATTACTAGCAGCTTAATGGATTGTTGACAGAGAATGTAGAGCTCAAGCAGGATGTGATAATACCAGGTGTTTTCTCATTTTTATAAAGTTTATATAACTTTTATTTTCATTTAATTCCTGGCTGTTGTTTAGAACAGTGCAGGAACAATGACTTTCATAGTAAAGACTAGAATTAGTAGAGGGAAAAAGAGAAATAAATTGTAGAATCAGAACACAAATCAGAGATAACAATACGCATCCTGTGGCCAAAGGAGTCTGTGACCAATTGCTGTATGAAGGACATTTATAAAATCACGAATCACCTGTGATTAAGAGACCCTTAAGATCATCGAGTCCAACTGTTCACCCTGCACTGCCAGGGTCCCTGAACCATGTCCCTCAGCACCACCTCCGCATGGCTTTTAAACACCTCCAGGGAAGGTGATGATGTCTTGTGCTCCTTTCAGCCCCCAGGCCTGCAAAGAGGCTCTTTCATGTCTCTAGTTAAGAATCCACTTTGGTTTAAAAACTGAGACTAATAAGTTTGAAGTTTACGTTAAGAAATTTCTGAAGAAGCTCTTTACAGAACAAATAGTTGTCCTGGCTGGGCTACACAGGGACACGCACAGAGACGCAGACTGATTTCTTATCATATTTGACTGAGTTGTCTTCTTGCTTTTTGGTTTTGCCCTTTGGTTTTGTGACACTATTGCTTCAATAGATCACTTCAGAGGAAAATTCCTAAGCCAGCAGAGCCATCACTAATCAGGAAAGGTTTATTTTGTGGATGGCTGCATCTGCATGTACGTCTGCATCTGCATGTACGTCTGCATATCGCATACCACCACCTCCCCACACCTTTGGTTCTCGTTCCACTCCAAAGAGCCCCGGTAAGGATATGGTGGCTGAAATGCAAAGCCATCCACCCACTCCTAGACTCATGCAGACTGCTCAAGGAAAAGCCTGTAAATTATCTGCAGAAACCACTCATAATTATATGTTTTTTATCTGAATAAAATAGAAGACCAGACAAAGGAATAGAGACAATCTGCCTGTCCACCGTCTTGTGACATTTGCTCTCAACAATGATTATAAACTTTGTGGTCATTTCTCCATGCGTTTTCCAGGTTTGTTCACACGAAATCATAATTACCTGCAATTGCCACAAGAGACACTCTAACATCACTAGAAAAATTATCATCTTACCCAGGAATAGAAAAGTAGACCACTGCAGCAGTAGTCCAGTAAAGGTTTTTCTTTGCTTGCTTATTGGACTTTGGGTAAAGATAGGGGAACATGATGATGACGATGAATATATCTTCAGTGGCCATTTTGCTTTTATTTACCTGGGGTAACAAACACCCGAGAGCATATCTTGTACTGATTTTCTTCATTTTCAGTTTCTTTGGAAAGCCAAAGTAACAGCTTACAGCCTGTGCAATCAGACCAGGATCTGTTAAAAAGGGAACCGCACCACCTCTGGCATGCAACAAACCACATCCAATCCCACAAAGAATCAAAAGCATTTTTGTCAAAATGTTTACCAGGACACTGGGAATTAATGTAATAACAAAAGTTATCAGTCACAGGAAGTTGCAAACCCACCACTGGAAGTGAGAGGGGTTTAAGAGAAAAAAGTTAACTGGTTACTAAGAATGGAGCCTCATTCCCGGCCCCTCTTGCTTTATATTTTTGTTCAGGTGTATTCGGTTTCCAGAAAGCAGGTTCTACTAAAAAATGAGTCAAGAAGACACCACAAGGGGCAGGTTTGCAGCCACTCCAGTTGGAGAAAAGCCCTATTTATCTATCGCTTACAAAAATATCCTGAAGTCCTGAGTCTTTGTACCAAAATCAGTCTTCCGTATCCAAAGTGGTCTCGAATGGACATCCAGAACCAAATTCACAACTGCTCACAGCTGTGAGCAGAGTCCCTAAATTCACTGCACCTCAGGGGCACTTTGGTGGATGGGCGTCCTCTAGTGACACCAAATCAATACAAGGCACGGTGCTGCCTGCACTATACAGCTTGTATTTAGGACTCCTCATTAGGATGGTCGTTCTGATTTCTATATTGGTCTGTTGGGTTCAGTTGCACCCAGTACGATGTCGACCATTTTAACACTAGCTGATGCTGGCAGGATGCTGAGAATTCAAGCCCACACACATGGGTTTAGGATTATCTTTGCAGTCACAGACTGTACTGCGTAGACATCATTTTTTTTTTCTTTTATCACTTTTCTCACTAAGGTTCAACTAAAGCCAACTTCTATTAATAGCACTGCGAACAAGTAGCACTATCTAGATATATCGCTGGTAAATATGGGTGAAGACTTCACACAGTGGGGAGGTAAATTACAGGCAGCTATATATTTTTTTAAAAAATCCTGCTAGGAGATCTGTGAGAGATTACATTTTCATTCTTGGATCTTTAGGTTATTGCAAAGAGACTAGAGAAAAGAGTGGAAAGTGTCATCTGTAAATTACCTGGTTTTAAGGCAGAGTCCTTGCAGTCCGGAAGCAAAATGAAAAGAAGCAAAGAAGGAATTCCAGCTTTGCAGATGATTTGGAAGACAGATCAACTCCCTGACTTCAAGTCAACAGAATACGATACAAGACAAGTGACAAATCTCTTCTTTGCTGGTAAATTTCTCATTTATTATCATTGTCTTAGCCAATGGGAACCTCTGACTGGGAAAACACTTCACTGATGATTACTTGTCTATCTACCCACCTACCTATCTATCTATCTAGAAATGTACCTTTCCTCTGCTCCGTGGAGATGTTCCAAAACACATTGTAGTGAAAGAAAATGTATCCAGAAATTCCAGCTAATATTTATTCTCACTTCTACACGTCGAATGGAGTTAGATGACTGAGATGCAAACAATATTATTCAAGCATAGGTGGAATACAATAAAGGCCATGAAATCTCATACTTTGGAGATTTCAGGTACGCAACCTGTGTTGTCAGAAAGCAACTGTCTTCCTGATGTAAAATCAGCCAAAGTGCTTATGACTATATTTTCCTGGGGTTCTTGATATGTTATCAAGTGCTGCCAAGTTTCCTTTTATTTGCCTTCATCCGGGTACAAGACTCTCAGAGGCCTCAGGGAGCAGATGTGGTATTTGCAATTTTGTTCTGAACAGTCTGGCTGTTTTGAAAATATTCACAGGAAAACACCAGCCACAACACCAGATGTGAATGTAGCAAAGCAGCATCTTGTGTTTACATTTTAATTTCTCCAGCTAGGAAGGCTGGAGTGCTTATGTACTGGGAACGCACAATACCGGCTGCATGCTCTAATAATCTATTACATTTATATGGTGCCATTCACGTCACAGTGCTCTGTGCCTTCTGTGTAGAGGACCCACCCAGTCCCAAAACTGTCCCCCCCACAGGTCTGTGATACAGCAGCTGTGTATTAATTCTAAGTAGTAACAACCTTAGTGTAGGAGTAAGGGGTAAATGAGAGCTGCACCTAACAGCTGCTGCTGAGAGGGCTTTAAGTTGGCGGGTCTCTAGGTGTTTGTGTTTGTGCGTGTGTGTGATTTTTACAGCTTTTGCACATCTGCAAGACTTGCTGACTTTATAGTGCTGCTGCAAATACCTCTAAATAACCAGGTCCCTGGAATCTAAATTCAAGGCACACAGAGTGGAAATCCCAGCTCATCTTTTGCTGTGGAAGTGGTATTTTTCTGTTCTGTATGTTTGAGGGAGCCAAGTAATACCAAAGCAAGAAACAAGCCCATCTGGTGTTGTGGCAGCCCATTTAACTCACTGCAAGCAGAAACCAGGTAAAGAATCTGACTCTGAAATTCACGCCAGATTTGAAGTGTGGCAGAGACACTGCTCTCTATGACAGAAGGATGACATTGCACAGAGCTCTAAACTCTGTAGCTCCTAACAGTGGTTTCAGGATAGTACTTAGCGTCTTCAGCATGCACAAATCTAGGAAGTAAAACCAGAAAACTTGAGTTGCTGTTAATGGGATGTGGTGAAGGCAGAGTATGTGCTAATGGACAAACAAGCCAGGAAACAACTCTATATGCCCTGCCAGGAGGTCTCAGCAAGTCACCGTGTTTGTCCTTTTATATTTGTGCAATTAGATAGGAGAGGATTCAGCTCTGGGGAGTTGCAATCAGTGTGTGGCTAGTAATGGCAGAGGAAGGACAGTCAAAGATAGAGAAGAGCTATTTATTCCTAAAATCCTTCTGGTAGCTGTAATAGAGACCTGGCCATGACAGCACCTGCTCTGAAACCCCAAAGTACCACCAGGCTGGGAGAGGAGAGCAGCCCTCAGCACAGGAAAGACCTACTGGAAGGAATAGAGCTGTAACTGTGGAGGCAGTATTCCTGCAAAACCAACCTAATCCCACCCTGCTCTACCTCAGACTCGACACCAAATTTTTCCCTTTTAGTGAAGACCTCTAATGAGAAGGAGGAGTAAATTGAAAACCATTCCTCCTGATTAAATCAATGAATTCTCACTGTGGCTGTTAGAATAAATGTTCAAGGAGCCATGGAGCACTACGTCATTGAAAATAGGCCGAGTTTACATGGAATTGATTTGAGCTTGGTATTTTATGACTCCCGTGTGAACCTGATGTGGCCAAATTGGCTCTCTCTTAGGACACTTTATCAGGGAGTTATATCTTTTGTCTAATTAAAGCGACTCAGCACTAAAAGACGTGACTGTGCAGAGGATTTAATGTGAAGGCTGCAGTGGCAAAGGAACACTTTACAATGTACTGCTACTCGAGCGAGAGGCGGTGGTGGTTTTGAGAAAACCTCTCAGGGAAAAGAAGAAAAAAAAGATCCTATCCTGTTTTTTCCCGATATCGTATCTATGTTTGGAAACTTCCTTCCTAAATCATTAATGAAGGCAGAATGGGGTTTGAAAAACAGCTGGAGGACATTGATCTACACATTCCAATTTGTTTATGTATAAAACATGCATAAAGGATTAAATGCTGCTTAACAGTTTGTCTGCTTTCTGCTGCTTTCATGCCTCTGCTTTGCTATAGCACCAATCCATGTCAGAAGATACCCCTGGGGCCTTTTAAATAATAAATAGGTTCCTTTGGAGGATGTCTTTTTTTTAATCTAATATTAATTGGCACACAAAATGGTAATTATACCTACTCTAGAAATACGCTGTGCCACTCATTCTTCCCTGGTCGATGGCATTTGCCCCATCTCACAGTAGCTGTAGGAGCTTGAGAGACTCAAACTAAGGCTGGAGAGTGACATCAGACTAAATTAAGTGTTCATGCATTTATGTATCAGTATAAAGCGATGCAAATGCATTTATAAGGTATGAATGATTTATCAGGAAGTCGTTTTGATGCCTTTCTGTTGTATGTGGCCAATATTGTGAACAAGTCAGTTCATTGATTCCAATTCAGGATCCAGGTTCGTCTATCATTATGAAGCGTCTGTTTCAAAAGCCTGAATTTTAAGTACTTTTCTTTTTCCTTTTTTTTTTCTTTTAGCCCACAGAGGTTGATTCACATCTATCAGTCTGAATGATTTGTTAAGCAAGAAATAGGACTGTCTCTGCTTACAAGCTAAATGCTGAAAATGGTCTCTTCAAAATAATACCTTGCATTTCTCGCTCATCAAATCCTATTTTACACAGAAGCACACAAAATATATTGGAGAGGCTGGCAATATTAAAAGATAGGCAGCTGTCCATGCTATGGGAGGTCACAAGCACTAGCTGTGTCAAAAAATCCAAGTCACCTGTCACTCAGCTCAGCAGTGGCAAAATTCTACTTTGTGACGGTCTGAAATCCAAAACTTCCGCTTTTCTGCAGATACGCCACTGATAACTGACAGCTCTGCAGCATAGCACAGGGATAAGTTTGTAGATAAGATCAAAACAGTTCTAGCAGAGATATGAGCTTCAATCTTGTGTTGGATATGCAAGATTTCTTATCTCCCAATGATATATTTGTCTCCAGCATTCTCGGTTCACAAAGTGAGCTGTGCCAAGTCTCACAATTAAACACTATAACATAGAAAAGCACCATATGGACATATTCTTTATTCTTACCCCAACTGTCATGAGGAGTCCAGTGTCTTTTACCATCTAGTGTCAGGCAGTAAGATCAGCAAAGCTAAAACTGAGCACTCTAAACGGAATATGTCCCGACATCACAGGTAGTCTAGGCTCTTATCATAATGATCCATCATAACTCACACCAGCACACTCCTAAAGAAAATTCCAAGGAATCAAGAGCATAAGAGGTAAAATTCCTTTCATTTAGCACTCTCTGTTACTTTTCTATAGAGGACAGACAAATGCACTTTTAGTTTATACTGCTGCCAGAAAAAGTCACAGAATACTTAAGGAGAAGGGATCTCCCAGGTCTTCTGGGAGATACTGCCCAAGGTATAAATATAAGAGTGGAAAACCGGTGAAAACCATGGACTGCAAGAAAGATTTGCTAATAAAATCCCCAGAAAATCCCAGCAGAGGCCAGACTTTGCTTAACTCAGGGCTAAACTAACTCAACTGATCAGATGTGCTGTCAAGCATTCCATTTCCCCACACAATGGAAAGAAATGTTTGCCACTGATCCAGTGACTGGCTTACAGTACAAATCTCACCTCTTCAACTCTTTTCCTTATTTCCATTTAACGTTATTCCTTCCTAGTTTAAGCCAAAATTGTCTTTGTTTTCATTAATTAGCAGAAGAAATGCATGTACAACCTGTCAAACTTTGTGACAAAATGGTAGATTTAAGGAACATAAAGGAAGAAAAATTAACTCTAAAAGGACAAGAACATTGGATCATTTGCTTGGTAAATACAAATTCATGTATTGACTTGAATTACAAGGGCATGTGCAAGAAAGATGTTGGCTCAATCTATGCATCTTTTAAAAGCCTTATTGGGCCTTTCTCTTCCTTCTACTGAATGCCACCTAACAAACTAGGCATAGAAAAGCAAAATTATTTATCCAATATCAATAGAAAGTTTGCAGACAAACTTGGAGCTCAGGTCTTCCTATCCCTACAGTCCATCGCCTAGTTACATAAAGGCTTTGCCTATCCAGAAAATAGCTCACAGTACTCTGGGTCAGAAAAGCAGCTGAATATTTTGGTTTTCATTTTCTACAAAATGATTAATTGAAAATGAGTACTAGTTCCTTTCTTATGGAAAAGGAGATGACAGGTGTCATCACTTTCTCATTTATATGATGAGATAGTTGCCTCAATCTCAGTAAAGATGCCTTCACAATTAAGCTACTACGAGATATTTTGGTGACCATGGTGCATGCTTCCTCACCCTTCCAACCCTCTGTACCTAACTCCTTCAAGATACAAGCCCCATGACCCTGCTTGAGAATCTTTCAGCCTTGTAGTCTTTTAGTCTCCATCTACGCATGATTCTTGTACCTCAACTGCATAAATCCAGTGCTGTTTCACACAACTCAATATAGCCTCTCCTTGACTCCAGCCCTCACTACTCCTGGGCACAGTTCCCATAGGTCTTTTGCTGTATCTGCCAACCTTCAGCAATGCTTAGGTCACCTAGGCACATATGTTTAGGAATCGGAATCCAACCTATGAAAAAAATTCTTAAAGGAACATAGGATTGTTTCATCAATATTATCTTTGGAGGAATATCAGATGCTTACACAACCATCATCACAAATCTTATCCTGACTTCTGACCCAGCCCAAGTTTTCTACTCTGGTAGGCTTTGGGTCTTGTTCTAGGTTCATTTGAAAAAGAAACCAAAATCAATTCTTTTTTCTTCTTTTCAGTGTACTAAATATAGCTGTACAAACAAAATCCTCAGTTAGATAAAGATAGCAGCACACAGATGGTGTAACAAACAGCATTTAGCAAGCTCTGAGGCAGGCTGTACCTATATATACTTCGTGTTACAGCTGGTTGCCAGCTAATATATTTCTACAACAGTTAAAATCTCACTCAACCTTGTAAATTGTCTCACTAAATAAAAGTTACAAATAGGTCTCTGTGACTGTTCTATGAAATCTGAGCGGTTTGTTTTTTTTTTTTTGTCCTGAAATATTTACATTTTATTTTGTGGGCAGGTGGTTTCCTGTTTTCAAAACACTTTGCTGGATGTCTCCCCTTCCTGACGCGTGCGTTCATCTCGTATGCACGCTTGTTAGACCTGAGAATGGGGGGACTAGGGTTGCTGAGTAGTAGAAGTTTTTCAGTCTGACTCCCTTCTTCCAGAGAAATATCATTATTCTTCTAGGCTTTCTAGAATTGCTGAGCTTAATTATTCTATTCACCAACTAAACTAGTTATGCTTTTCTTTGTAAGAGGCAGGAAAAAATGTTCAGAGAAACAAGTCTGTATTAAAAGTCTGTATTCTTGAAGTCTGTGTTTTAAAAGAATTGAAATGTTCATACCGATTTTTTAATTAAAATATTATATTCAATTGTGAATGTTTAATATTTCAACTTTCCAGATTTTAATTAATAGAAGATAAAGGCAGAACCCTCAAGATCTTTATAAAGAAAAATAAATACCTATCAGACCTCGTTTTAATATGCCTATTACAGATCCTGCTATTTCCTGCTTATTCTATTCCCAGTCCATTCTTTACGATAAACTGGGAAACACTTCAGAAAAAGAGGAATGAAAAAAAGTAGGAAAGGGGTAAGGAGAACTGAAAGCCAAAAAGGGAAAAATTGAAAAAATGGAAAAATACTCTCTATATGTGATATACAAATGTCTTAACATTTCTTTTTAAAAAGTTACAGAAAAACTGAGAATATGTGAAATATCCATACTTTTTTAAACATGTCTTTTTTTCCCCAGAAAGCTCCAGAAGCTCAGAAAAAGCTGGTAGGATGCCATTATTTAAAAAAAGTAAATGGGATTACTAGCACAATTACAGGTTTGTCAGGCTCACATGGATCCTGAGCAAAATGGCACAAGACTCAATAAAGAATTAACGAAAGTTAAAATAATTAACGCCAATGAACAGTTTTACGAAAAATAGGTGTGATACCCTTCTGTGATATGATAAGTCCATTAATAAATGTAGCAGATGTGGATAAGGTATTTCACTTGATACCATGCAACCACTTAGTTAAGAGCAATGTACAATCAAGAGAGTACATGTTCAGTGGATATACAACGCACTAATTTCTATTTCTGAATGACTGTAAACATTTACCATTTAACAGTGTAAAATAACATAACAAAAGACTGGGAACACTGGGTCAGCCCAGCTTTCTGTATAACCCAGCATCTTCTTCCCAAGAGTGGTCAGGAGCAAGCACCCCAACTTCTCTTGGGTCTGCAGGACTCATTTTTTAATCAATGACATTTTTTTAGCAGTGACTTGTGAGAAAACATATACCTATCACTGACACAGCAGATGATAATGTGGTGATAAGCTTGGGGGATTGGTGAATTACTCAGTGGACACAGTTTTAATACATGAAATTTAGAAAAGGAGTACAACAATTTCTGTGTTTCAGTATGGCCAGATCTGAAATCACACACCGAGGAACAAAGGTGTGCCTGTGCATGGCATTGAAGCTTTAGTAGGAAAAATAGGTTCTGGGCCAGGCTTGGAGTTTTTGGCGACAATGGAAAGAACATGAGGTATCAATGAAATGCCATGGCCAAAAGGTAGAGCAAGACCTGAAGCTAAAGACAAAATACGACTTGAGAAAGAGTCGGGTACACGTGCTATGCTGTAACTGGAATCTTGTGACAAATTTGGAGTTGAAATTCAAGGAAGATATTAAAAAATTGAAGAATGACTTCATTGGAAGATGAGCTTTAAACTGAAAGATGCAAAGTACTCAGTAGTATATTTTAAGAGTAGATTGAGGAGATTTGTAATAGATCCACTTTCGCTGGTAATTCTAAAGTCCAGAATGGAATATGACTTCCCTCTGAAAGTCATATTCTCCTACAGATAGGAATTAAATCTGCGTGCCTTGTCAATGCTTAGGCAAGATAAACTCAGTACATCAGTCAGTATGTTTTATGAAATGGGCATAGGCATTTAGAAACCAAGTCTACACTTTTAAAATTCTGTTACGTCTTTGCTGTTCTGATAATTAGCTGATACCCTGCAGCAGAAAAGAAAGGAGTAAAAAATAGAGGTGATGTTGTAAAATGGGAAGTGGGAAGGAAGGGAAGACAAAGGTAAGAAACTTAACTTTTTTTTCCTGAAAATCTTATCTACACTGTACAATTGTGTACTTTTTTTCCTTTTTTTACATGTACATAGTAAAACCCATTTACTTTCTCCCCCTTCTTACACAGACCTAACTTTCTCAAACACATGCATTCACTGTTTTCTTCAGGACTAAAGTGCTCCTCATTAATCTCTAGCTATTTGGAGGTTATCACTTTATCTTTTTCTTGCTTATCCTCATTCTGGAATTCAATTATAATGACCACATTGGCATGCTGTGAATCATGCAGGCAGAACACAAATCAATGTATCTGGTACGCTTAGTTATAGTGGCTGTTCCAGAGAACAGAGCTAGGGAAAATCCAGGAGCAATTTCCAGGAAGGAGGTGGGAAGAAGAGAGAGAGAGAGTCACAATTTCCTGCTAGAGACCCTTTTCTCAGTATGGGAAATTTCTGTAATAACCTTTTCTCAGGCTTGAGATTAAACTATAGTCCTTTGCAATGCATTGCCTAGGGATGAGATAGGAGAATTCAAGCCCAAAATAAAAAATGTCCTTGAAGTGCTGCTCAAGAGTGAGTACACCTATAGTCATAGTATTGGTGCTATGCAGACTATTGAAGTTACAAAAGCATTTCAGGATTGATTACTACTAAATGAGAGAACTCAAAGAACTATTTAACATTAAGAACAGACTTTTTCGCTTCACCGGAATGGTTGTGAATGGCCTCAGTGAAGTTGATAATATAATCCTCCAGCATAAGACCATGCATTTTTACTTTGCTGAGTGAGTTGCTGACAGTATTAGTGGAACAGAAGTATGGTTTTCAAAAGGAAAGGTGAGGTGATAAAATAGATAAATTATTTTCCTACTTATTCTCTCACCTGATGGAACAGTGGGAGAATTTTTGAATTCAAATTGTTGTAATTTTTACTTTTACTTGTACAAGGTGATTTTTAAATCTTTTCATGCCGGTGGTTAAAAAAAAAAAAATCCCTCTGTGCAATGAGAAACCCAGCCTAACTTTTCCAAGAATCAGTCAAACACTTTTATTACATTCCTCAAGTCTCCTTTACACTAATTGATTAGACAATAAACATAAGAAGTACATTAATTATAATGCGAGAAAATTTTTACCTCAACCTCCAACTTGACACATTTTTCTTCTACAAAAGCTGCTAAATTGCTATGAAACAATTCTGTACTGCTCGTAATAAATTTCTAAACCTAAGCTATGCAGATATAAAATGACAAATTTAACTGCATTTATATTAAAGCAATTTTCTGCCCATCAGAGAGCTGAGAAAATTAATATGTAAACCATTAACTTATAGTCAGAAACAGTGTGTGCTGCAACTGAAATAAGGAGCTTTTGGATGTTATCACTTAGATTTTATTGCTTTCTCAAAAGGAAAATGCTTACCAAAAATTACAATCACCGCATTTAAAGGAGACTCTTTGGAAGATTACATACTTTGGGGGAATCATCCATGAATTGTGGGGCAGCCATGTTTACAAACTCTTAATCTTTTTTTATCATTATTATTTGTTTCACTAGCCTGCAGCAGCCAGTGCAGCAGTCAGCAAACACTGGTACACAGTGTAGTTAATGCACCGTTGTGACCCTTGCTGTTGACCAAAATAAAGTTGACTTGAAGAAATTAAACATATTATTTCAGAAGCCTGATGTCTTTTCTGCATAAAAAGCAGGTTTGTTCCTTCTCTGTCAACCCCTGCCTCAGCCTTCACCCTTTCTCCATGCCACGGCATTCTTGTTGGCCATAACTTTCTCTTGGGTCTGACACACGCTCCTTAGGAGCATGACATGACTCCTAATGAATCAGAAGCCTCTTGCCCTGACCGTCCACCAGCCTAGCTTATGTCCCAGGGCTATAACTGTAGATTATCATGGCTTTCTCAGCCAATTTCACTCATAGGCAAAGATCCAACCTTTCCTGGCCTTGCTCACCACACACCTCCCTCTCCTCTTATCCTCCATGGCTGAGATGTGAGATCAGTCTGTACAAGTAAGCCTCTTCCCATGAAACAAGAGGATTTGGCTTGGAAAAGGTGGATAGGTGGAAATCCAGGTGCTATCATGGAATAACAGCTCATTTGCTTTTAAATAATTTCTTGTCTCACATCCGTCTCACACTTCTGCCTTTCTTGCAATAACACATAACATCTATCTCAGTCTGGGAAATCAGACTAAGGAATAGTACGTAAAGTAAGGAAAAGTTGAGTACTGTTCCTTTTGAAACTATTTGCACACTGCTTTCTTAGCTAGTAAAATATGCAAAATATACCGCTTCTTTTAACAACAAGCTTCTAAACACACAGCCATGGGCTGAGTCGCACCTTCGCATTGTTTGCAGCCTGATTAATGAACTCCAGGTTTTCCATTTACCCATTATATAGTCGCTGCACAGGCCAAATGTGTGTATTCTTTATTGAAGCGTTTAATGGAAAAACCCCCAACATGATGTATTTGGATCTGTCACAAAGGCCACTTTGATCCACTCACTTTCTCATGAAAATACCCCTCGGCACAAAGGTAAATTAACATGCCCAGAAATACTTGTGGGAAATGTTTTTTACACTGATCAGTTGAGGCATTGATCTGCCTTGGGGTGAGAGGAATGGAAATTCCAGTAGGATTAATAGAAGCGTTTCGGTTTTTTTTTCTTTCTGGAAGGACTGGACAGAATAAGATGAATAGAGAAGGAATTATAAACGTGTCCTGTTCCTCAAACCTTTGAAATACTGCAGCTGTGTCTAAATCAAAGGCCCCCTTTTTTTTTTTTTCTCTTGTGCTTGAGGGTGCATAGACTTGGGCTAGCCATATAAAGATGGAATTCTCCTGGGATTCACATGTTTTCCCTGTCCTTGGACTTTCTCTTGGATCCATTGTTTGCAGGTACACAACACTACCCATGCCTTTGAGGTTCTCCTGAGTCTATTTCAACATTCTTATAGTAAAAGCAATAGGCTTTTCTCTTATTTTGCTCCTATTGCTGAGTAAAGGGTGGTATTTTCATTTAATGAATTGAATAGAGAATCACACAAGTGCAAAAGGAGAAAATGCTAAAAGAAGTTATTTCATATCTGTCAAACAAAATTGCTTGAGTTGGATTACAACCTGCTGATCTGATGACCCTGGCTTTCTTCCTTCAATTGCCAACATTAGCCATCCTGGAGGGTGGTTTTTTGACTTTCCCATCAGATTCTGCTGTAAACACAGCACTTATCGGCAAGTCCCAAGTTTGTGGTAATTTCTATTTTTTTTTTTCAGTTCAAGGCTTTTTTCAACCGCAAAAAATTCCTCAGCATTTGTTGCAAATGCATTAACTAAAATCATATAGCACAAATGACTTTAGTTCTTCATAGAGAAGGCCTATGTTGTCTCTGAAACATGATTTGTCAATGCTAGGGTCCCGTCCTCAAATACACAAATATCATTTTTAATCTGATGGGGAGTCTTAACACCAAGAGCCACTGCTGTCACAGCCTTATCAATGTTATCTCAATACGAAACTTTGCAGTATTGGCAGAGATTTGAGCAATTACAGTGGCTGGTGGGATAAATCTTCACTGCAGGGTAAACACAAAAAAGCTTTGCTAATATCACCCTTTCTTACACCAGCTGGATGTGGGATGCCTGCCTGGGAGAGAGGAGAAAGGATCAGTGCCTTAGCAGGCACCTATCAACAGCATGTCCCTACATTATTTCCTACAAACTTAATCAGGTCCTGAGGCAATACTTTACCTACCTACAAACATGATCCCCACAAAAGGCTATTCAGTGTGTGTGGTAGCTGCAAACTATCCCACTATTTACACTGAATTGCAGAACGGTGAAGCAGAGCAGAGCAGCTTGACACAGGAGATAGATGAATTATACGAATACGATTTCTCTCCCCCACACACAAATGAAGATGGTGAATTCAGCTGCAATGTGTGGCATCAGTATATTTATTGCTTGCAGGTGTTCATGAAAATATATGAGAATCCCATGAGGTTCACAGACTTTAGAAGGAATTATTGTGCACCTGGAAATTTGTCCTGCAAAGTGTGGTATTTGTTTCCCGTTGTTACTTGCTGTCCGTCCTTTTCTACTCACCATGCATTATTCATAGTTGTACTTGTAGGAGAGCCAAATTCTACAGATACTCTTCATCAACAAGAAGGAACAATTCAGACAGAAAATCTTCCTTGGGAAAGGATGACTTGTTTGTTTAAGAGATCCAGTACACAGTGAATTTACCTTCTTGTTTTTCATTTAAGGCTAAATTTCTGTAACCTACCTCCAGAAAAAAAAAAAAAAGGAAAGCCAAGTCAGATGGAACATAAAGCTGCCTTTGTACTAGGTCTATTGTGCTAAGCCACACTTTTATAAAGACTTCAGGAAGCTGCTTACAATTCCCTTTCTTTGGAAGCTTCTGAGAAAAATACAGTCTCTCTTATGCTAAGTGTGCGCTTTTGTATCTGCTGAGGAAGTAGAAGCAGGGGAAAACATGCCCAGGAGAGCCCGTCCTCACACTTCAAGGACCCAGACAATTCACAAACACCACGCAGGCCAGTTCTGTTTGTTAGCATAACGCACTGTGGGGTAGGTCACGAGACTGATCATAAGACACTTGGATGCCAAAAGCTACGGCAAAAAATGTGACAGAATATACAGATGGTCCCCTTGACATGACTTTTCATCAGATGAAAGGATTCACAACAGATCCTCAGGAGCAAGAGGTGCAACTATTAGCGTAGTCAGAGGGATGCCCATCACATACCTGCATTTTGGCTGAGGGATAGACATATATTTGGACAATTAATTTGGCATGCAATAGCTCCCTGCAGCCTTTAGGAAAAGAAGTGAAGATGCTCCTGTAGTTGCTCGGCCAGGCAGAATGGAAGTAATTTTGTAAATACTTAAAAATCACGAATCTGTTCCTAAAAGCAGGACAAATGAAAAAAGTATCTGTGTATAAGAGGAAAAATAAAAATCAGATATAATCCTATACATTGGTGAGCTGGTTGACATCATCAAAACTGTGACTGAGACAATTTTTGTCAAGTTGCACTTTCAGAGAAAAAATATTAAACCTCAAAATATTAATAAAAGTTGTTATAAAATATTAATAAAAGTTTTTCGTTTTTGTTTTTCAGTACTTTACTGAAATTTCAGCTTTTGAAAAGTAATTAAAAATTGAAAATCTTGTGTGAAATAATGCCCATTTTCTTAGTGTTTCTGTAAAATGTATTGCTGCTCTCTTCAATCATATCTGATAGTTCATTGTTGTATTGTGTTTGCATGGCAAGGCTTGGTAATGGGGGCCTACAGGGGTGGCTTCTGTGAGAAGCTGCTAGAAGCTTCCCCCATGTCCAATACAGCCAATGCCAACTGGCTCCAAGTCAGACCCATCGCTGACCAGGCTGAGCCCATCAGCAATGGTGGCAGCACCTCTGTGATAACATCTTTAAGATGGGAGAAAAGTTGCTAACGTTCCCCCCATGGCAAATCCAGCCAATGCCAACTGGCTCCAAGTCAGACCCATCGCTGACCAGGCTGAGCCCATCAGCAATGGTGGCAGCACCTCTGTGATAACATCTTTAAGATGGGAGAAAAGTTGCTGCATAGCAGCAATTGCAGCACCCACAGAGAGGTGTGAGAATATGTGAGAGAAACAGCTCTTGCAGACACCAAGATCAGCGAAGAAGGAGAGGGAGGAGGTGCTTCAGATGTCAGAGCAGAGATTCCCCTGCAGCCCATGGTGAAGACCACGGTGAGGCAGGCTGTCTCCTGCAGCCCATGGAGGTTAATGGTGGAGCAGATATCCACCTGAAGCCCATGGAGGACCCCCAAGCCACAGCAGGTGGATGCCCAAAGGAGGCTGTGACCCCGTGGGAATCCGGAAATG
>NW_010433215.1:98980-107835 GCF_000710305.1 Buceros rhinoceros silvestris | reverse complement strand
ATTAGAGTAAGGCAGGCTTCCCCCTTCAGTCCATGGATGTTAATGGTGGAGGACCCCAAGCCAGAGCAGGTGGATGCCCAAAGGAGGCTGTGACCCCGTGGGAATCCTGAACTGGAACAGGCTCCTGGAAGGACCTGCGGTGAGAGAGGATTCCACACTGGAACAGGTTTGCTGGCAGGACTTGTGACCCCATGGGGTACCCACACTGGAGCAGCCCGTTCCTGAAGGACTGTGGAACACCCTGTGGAACAGTTCGTGAAGAACTGCAGCCTGTGGGAAAGGCTCACGTTGGAGAAGTTCATGGAAAACTGTCTCCTGTGGGAGGAGCTCCACATTGGAGCAGGGGAAGAGTGTGATGAATCCTCCCCCTGAGGAGAAAGAAGCAGCAGAAACAACTTGTGATGAACTGTCCCCATTCCCCATCCCCCAGCACCACTGGCGGGGGGCGGGGGGTAGGGAAATCAGGAGTGAAGATAAGCCCGGGAAAAAACAGCGAGGGGAAAGTGTTGTATGATGTGGTTTTATTTTCTCATTACCCTACCCTGAATTAATTGGAAATATATTAAATTAATTTTTCCCCAAGTCTGTTTTGCTCATGACAGTAATTGATGTGTGATCTCTCTCTGTCCTTATCTCGACCCACAAGCCTTCCATTGTATTTTCTTTTCCCTGTTCAGCTGAGGAGTGGGAGCGATAGAGTGGCTTTGGTGGGCACGTGGCATCCAGCCAGGGTAAACCCACCACAATTGTTAATAAATCAGTCAACTCTCTAGAGTCAGGGCCGAAACTGGACTACAGAAGACTGCGAAAATTCTGTATTTCTAGCAAAACATTTCCTTTGTAGCGTAATAGTAAAATGATTATAATTACAAAATAGAGCTCTTTCACTCTCTTACAGCACAAGAGGAACAAGCCAGCTTGACATAATGGAGGCAAATTATTAATGAAGGAATATAAATAACTTTTTGCATGTTGTCCTGTCCCCATGAACAGCGGGGAGTTAAATGCAAAACCAAGTAGCATTGCATCAGAGGAGCCAAAGCCCACTGTTTAGATTCTGTGTTTTCATTCCATTTCACATACCATACCATTTTCCTGGAAATGCTACGTTAACTGTTCAGGCTTGGTCTGAATAAATCTCAGATCCATAAAGGAGATGATCAGAAAACCTGTCAACTTGTCCAAAACAATTCTGCATGGCTCAGCCTACACTTCTGCTTCTCTTTCCATTGTTTTCATTCTGGGTATAAAACTTCCTTCCATTTCCCTTTTGGATTAGAGGAGTTGAGTCTGCAGTGGTCTCACCCATCTTCTCCTGGATGAGGGAGAACATTTCTATTCACTGGAATTCGACTTCCATTTTCACACACCAGTTTCTCAGCTCCTATCTCCTATCCAGTTTCATAACTCATGAGAAAAATAATTGCTCCATGACAACATTTCTGTCACTAGCACAGCAAAATGGGTTGAAGACCTGTTCACAATTTGTTTTTCAGTCTGTTTGGGAGGGAGAGTTAAGACTGTCCCTACCTGACAACACGTGGCAAAGTGACAGCTTTAATTTTAAATGCTTTATAACTTCAGCAGCAGTGCCCCAGCAGTTCTCAGAAAATAATTATCCAGTGGTAGTTTCTTTTTAAAATTCTTGTTAGAAAACATTCTTTAATACCAGCCCCAAAATTTTCCTCTTGGAATTCCTCCTTCCTGCCAAATGACCATCAGGCACTATTAAAAAATCTCTGCTTCTCTCTGCTGTTATTCTTATGATTTAGATGGAGTGGTAACAGTCCCTCTGGATAGCTTTGCTCTCCTGACTGGAGAAACAAGTCCAGGCCTCCATGCTCAGGAACAAATAATGTTTGGACTGAGACAGCCTTGAAACCCACAAGAGGAATTAGATTAATTAGGAAATCAACGGCCTTTGAGCAGCTTGCTGTAGAAACCTTTGCCTCCACCCCCTTCGCATGACAAACCCACGATTTACCTTGAAGATTTGCTGCATTTAAATGCACCTTTATTAGTAATAATGGAGTATTTCCTTAGCATGCAAACTGAAATTAGGACTGTGTTGTGGTAGGTGTAAATATATAGGCAACAGAAACAGACTGTGCTGAAGATTTTAGAATTTAAACAGACAAGACAAAGGGTGAAAAATAAATCAGAAATCAGAAGCACAGAGATTCGCTTGGAACACAGGTCAGAAACAGAGCTAGAAACAATCTCAGATGCTTTGGCTCTCAGTCCAATTATTCTGCTGAATCCTTATGTCTCCTTTAATGTTTTAGACAGAAAATTTATTACTATTGCTAATAGTTTTCTTACTTATTGGGGAAAAAAACCCACAGCCTCACATAACATTTCATACCATTTGCTTACATGACAGGCCCGATATTTGCATAGCTAAAAACCTCTCCCTCATAAACACTTTAGTTCACATGCCTAACTGAGAATTATTTTGTGATAAAATTGTCTAAACTTCCTCATCATTAACTTCTTTAAATTATACTGTCTGAAGATGTTTATGGATTAGCTAAGTAATCTACTGTGGAGCACAAACTGCAAACCAAAGTGAAATTGAGTTCCCAGCTGACTGAGAGGTAATTAATGATTTAACTGCACAACTGTTAGCAGATGTATAATGCAACTTAAAAGCTAATTGAGAACTGTACAGCCAAAGGAAAGAGGAAAGCATAGAGCAGCCACAATACTCCTTTGAGTAGTATCTGGTCAGCCTGCTGTCAGAGAAAGTGGAAAAATAGCTATCCCTACCTCCTATAAAATTAAAGACACTGCACAAAAATATGTGCTAGCTTTGGGGAATTGGCATCGTACGATCACCTCATTAAGAGGGCAACTTTCTAGCAAAGCACTGAATTCCACAACTTGCCCATCTCCCTGGCTGGTAGCATTAACATGCTCCATTTCTCCCCCTGCTCATAATGCATCAAAACCCAACCCAGCCACCCAGAAGAGGCAGGAAGTGCTTTTTCGCTGCCATTTTATAGCCCGGTTATCTTAATTAGTCCCAGCTGACTGAGGAAGCCCAGAAATCAGGCAGCATATTGGATGTGCTTTTACCTGGAGGAACTTTTCCAGATTCGTGACAGCTGCTACAGAACCTTTAAGGAGCAACAGCTCTTTTGCCACCTTATGTCTGAGCAAGTGTTGATCTTTTCACAGTACTTGTGAGTATTTAGCATCCGACCAGCCAAGGAAGTGAATAATGATTTAAGCTGTACGAGGATTTGCTCCACTCCAGCAATTTGCGATCTGGAAGGAAGGCCTAGGTTTACCAGGGAACACGCGTGTCTAAATCCCACTGTCATAGCCCTCAAGCCCTATAACATACATGGCATCCACAGATCCCATTTTTAGAGTAATAATTGTTAGTAAAGCTGCCAAGGCCAAACTGTGTAAAACTTGGCGGTACCGCAGCCCTATGTGTTTTTCAGTGTGGGGCACTCCTTTCAGCAGCAAGTCAGGCTAGCACACATTTTCGACACCTATTTAGTAGTTTGGACATCACCACACAAGGTATTTCAGAAGGGCATGTTAATGTTCCCTTTTGTCATGCATTTATGTAGTTAAAGTGTCACCCAGACTTGACAGAGATCTGCGGTCACTCCAGTTCTCTCTCAGAAAGGACATGAACTGCATCATCAGCTACTGCCAAGGCAACTGCCATAACCTATACCTCACAAACTGTTCTAGGAGTTAATCTGGGAAAGTGAGAATAACATACGTGCTAACATTTCCTCCAGTAGAAAAAGGATTTCAGCCCGAATCAATACACTCTGGGTAGCTGTACTATCCAACCTTCCAGTGTCAATCACTGCAGCTCTCTCTAGCCATATTTTAGAAGCCAGAGGAGGTGCAACTGTGCAGCTGTGTCAGTACAAGAAATGGACCACAGACCTCGTTCCTTTTTGAACGTTGTTGTCTCCGCACACGTCAGAATAAGGCATATGAGAGTCATGTCTCAGGACATTCCCTCCCCAGCATCTCCCCTTGGCTACTTTCAGTGTCTCTCCACTCCCCGTGCTGGCACTTACAGAAATGACTCTTGGCAGAGACGGGTCCCACGGATTTATGGATAACACTGATTAGGGCTCTGTATTCTATTAAGCAACCAAGCTTCTAAGGGTGTATCCTTTCAGCAACTGTGGATTTACCCATATTTTTTTTTACTCTTAGCAGTAAGTTGTTCTCTTTATTTAGGCTGGTTTACAAACCATATTATAAACTCCTATGAAAGTGTCACCTGGCTCAACAGAGGGACAGGAGCAACAGACATGTAAGCTCCAAGGCCACCTCTTCAGTAAAGATGCTGTTATTGATTCATTAGAGACCATCATGTCTTTTAGATATGAAAAATATGTAGCTTCCTCAAATCTCTCTTAATTTGAAGTAAAAGTTATTGCAACTGAAAGTCCAGTAGAATGAAATGAGTGTGAAAGAGATTAAATGCTGTAGGGAATTATCAGTCTCTTATAACCACAAGGTCAATGAGAACTGGAACTGACTCTGCCTTAGGTATTTGTATTACCCTTAGTCTCCTTTAATGTCCCCCAACATTCTTTAAATATTTTGCTAAACAAATGGCAGAAGGTCTGCATTTGATCCTAGATCATACACATTCAAGTGCTGTCTGTATAGTTGTACACAGTGTCCAATATGTACTTGCTTACTGGCTTTTTCCCCTTGAAGTGGATAAGGGACCAAAATGCCTTTCTGCAATTAGGAGCAGTATTTTTGTCCTCTAAATACAGGAGACAGAACTGCCTGCCTGACATATTTGGTTGAAATTCATCAATAAGTTCAAAAGATTTTAGGGTAATGAATCAACATGAAAAAAATAAAACCCAAAACAAACCAAAACAACAAAACCATATGAATAGAGAACACAACCTGTAACTATCTAAGCTAAAACACTGACTGAAACACATACTGGATTTAAATCTTGGCCTTGCTTAAGTCAAAAGTGATTATATTTCAGTCCTGACAGTGTTTCACCTCACATGTTCTATGAGCCAACCTATGAAATTGTATATCAAAAAGACAGCTTCTTGTTTTGGTAATGAAATAAAAAGAAGATAGCAGTAAATCCATCAGTGTTCTTCCCCTCCCTGATGAATATATCCTCCACAGTTCCTGCCTCTGAAAGGTTAGCTGTCTCCTAAAGGCAGGAGCAATGAAATCACAGCATTCAGCTTCCTGTTTTTCTGTTTCACCTAAAACTGTTTTATTTCGAGGAAAAGGATCCTGCGTTTCCTAAAATCAGTACTTAGTTGCGTACTTGAGCCCCACAGTCGACCACAACAGGTCTTTGATTAGACTCTAAAACTTTCAAGCACCCTTTTCTGCTATATGTCAATACAGTGGCTGACATAACAAAGCCAAAGGCTTTCAATGCTCTAACACCGTGCCTAAATAAAGAAATAAATAGTATTAATAGAATGTCCCATGCAGAGCAATTTGAAGAATCAGAGGAACAGTGGTTTTCTTTTTTCCATGTGGCAATCCATTTGGCAAGCCAGAATTACATAGCCGAACAGAATGCAGACAGAGCCTGTGAACAGACAGACTGGCTAAAGGTACAGGCTGTTAATCCTCTAGAAATGGCCTGTTATCACAGTTAAATCCTCTCTTCAGAAAAAAAAAATGGAGAAAGAGAGCAAGACAACAACTTCTGTGCTTATGTTTCTGTTAATTTATTGTTGGTTAATTGTCATCTTGCAATACAAGAAATGCTTTCTACCCAGGACATTCATGGGAGGTAAAAAAGGCTCTTCACCTCCCCCTGGTCCCTTATGATCTGTGTCCTGACCAGAGCTGCTGAAATGTAACAGGTTTTAAATAAATCAGTTTTGATTTTAACGCAGCCTGGTCAAAGTTGAGAAATGCTGTTGCTACTGCACAGGTGGAAGGAAAGCTAAGGAAGATACAATCTAGTCAGAAATATGTCCTTTTGTACTTTCCCTGTTGGCAGTGTGATTTTTAGATAAAAGAAGAAATCAGGCTTGCTCTGTTTGGAGCAAGGCCATTGAAGAGAAGGAGAAACGTTCTGCAGATCCCTGTCAAGACAATAAGAAACATTTTCATCATCTGCAGAATTCTGAGTCCCTCCAAACTGCAGAGGTGAGGGTTTGCAGTAGCAATATATAATCAAGGCATGTTATAGGTTTCTCAGAGCTATTAGCACATTCAGATGAATGTAACAATACCTGTAGAAAATACCAGAGGTGCTTATATAAGATAGTAGTTATGAGAAAATTACTGATGTGTCAGGCTGTTCATTAACTCTCTGCTAAAATGTCTACTCTGAATTTAAGATTTCACTAATTACAAGCCTCTCCTTAACGTGAAGAGTGGAGGGGTAGTAGCATAAATGGTATCTGGACAGTGACTATGCATAATCAGCAGAGTTGAGATGGTGTTCACTATGAATTGGGATCTCGGTGTATGAGATACTCAACCTTATTGGATGTCTTATACAAAATATAGATCACAGTTCAGTAAATGATATCATTTTCCATCTCCTGACAAGTGCTGTTTCTAATTTATAACCGTTCACATACCCAAATATCAACACAGTGTTATTTTAGTTACTCTAGGAAAGCTGTGTGAGGCACACGGTCATGCTGGGTCAGAGAATGTTATTAAACAATCGGAAGCAAAACACTGGCAAAAGAAAATCAACTTTCCCACGTGCTGCTAATGACTCAGCTCAGAGGAAAACCAGTTAAAATGTCCATTTCAATTAAATCATGTATGTACATAACTGCTCTGTTAAAGAGGAATAAATACAGGCACGTGCCTTGGCACTTTGCTGAATCCAGGCCTGATATAGCATTTCTCCTTTTAAGCAGGCATTGGGAACAATATGTTCTTATGATATTAATATAACCCATCTGCCAGTTGCATAAAGGCTGGCAAATCACCTCATCGTTTTTCATCCTACATTACAAGAAAAAAAGTGAAGAAGAAACCCACCCCCAATATTACTGGGATACTGCAAAGCTGTGGAGGAAAACTTGACAATTTCAAAGCAACCCTTGCCATGCTCTGAGCACAGACCTGCTCTTCTAATTAAATGTACAAATAATTCCAGAATATCAAAAAGTCAGGACAAAAACAATCTGTTCAGGCATCAACGGTGACAGTCACAACCATAATCTTGCTGTGCCTGGCTGTGCTCAGAAACTGGCGCAGAGATTCCTTGTGGCCCTAACAGTGACCTGCAGTTCACATTGTCCAAGGAGGGAGTTACTCCTTCAGCTGCAATAGCCTCAGCAAATCATACCTTCTTCCTAGGCAGACTTTTTAAGGTCCCAGTATGAAGGCTACTTTACCCTATTCAGCCCTCCATAAGGGCGCTATTGGTAGAGATGCGCTGATAAATGGGGATAGGTAAAAAGCAAGTTCTACTTCTGTAATCCTGGGACCAAATGTGTAAGAAGAGTCCTTTCAAATCCACATACAGAACTATATCACTCAGGGCTAATTAGGTCAGGTGCAGCACTGTGCTAGTATGCGGGGTTTAATCTCAAACAGCTCATCATCATCATGGCTTGGCTTCGCGAATGGAGATTTGGGAAGGGTTTTTCCCACGCTTACTGCAAGTGCGCTGATGGCTGAAAAGGCCAATACAGGGCTTTGCAAACATGAGTATACCCTTCGGGCCTGCACAGTAATTTCATATGAACTGACCTAGATGCTCTGCTACTATAACTCTCGCTAAATCTTGGTCCACTTCTACCTTGGTCAGGAAAGCCTGTGTGTTCTTTCTGGTGTCAGGTTTTCTTGGGGAAAAAAAACCCTATTCATCTTCTCCATTGCTGTGCCCAAGGGAAAAGAATGACTCCGTTGTGCTTGCAATTGTAAAAAACTCCGAAATGGTACCCAAAATCTGTTCTGCTTCAATAAACATGCAATGGCTGAAGCAATGTTTTGACATTTGATACACCAAACCTGAGAGAAGCTAACAAGGGAAGGACAGTTTCGTATTATTCCCGACGTAGGCTTACATATTATACTGCTGTTGATCCAAACAATCTTGGAAAAGCAATGTTGAAATGTAACAGAAAATTGTATTTTAATTAGATGCATATATTCCATTAATGAAGATTTTACATAGAAACATTAGCTGGTATCAAACATAAACTCATCAGTTTTCAAGGTGAAAAGAAATCATAAATGTTAATCTTGACTGACCGCCTGCAGAGTACAAGCCAAAGGCGCTTACACATTTGCAACTAGACCCATAATTTTTGGCTGAGCTAGATGATAAGAAAACATATTCAAATAAGATACCTAGTCCTGATGGAATGATACACAAATAAAAATCTTCCAAATGCCACTCTGGGTCATTCCAATGCTGAATTTCCCTCATGTAAAAATAATGACTTAAAATTATTAATTTCAGTAGAGCTATAACAAATAATACCAGCTGTGCTTTTGGCTCTTGACTCAGGTTTGCTTCGTATTTGATAGGAGTAGTTCTGTTTATTTGTACCAGTTTCACCATTGCTTTCATTCCAAGGGCACAAATCCAGTGCAATGATGCTAGAGATGAGGACCTCAACATACACAGCTGCTTAGAAAAATAGATAATAAACTTCCTTCATAAGACTTACACAAACCTGCAGTAAAACAAGCAGTAACCATGTTTATGGATATTTTCATTACCTTTTGTTGTATTTTCTTCCAGCAATTGTTTTAAATTTGAATCACAATCATTCAACCATGGCTCAAAAAGGAACAGTATCATATTGAATGACAACTGGCTAAAGGGTCATGAAGAGGACGTAGGAATAAATAACTGTGCCTTAAGATGAGACACTGTATTCAGCAGG
>NW_010433215.1:93767-98851 GCF_000710305.1 Buceros rhinoceros silvestris | reverse complement strand
GGAAAGGGACTGGTGTTAGGTCTGCTTTTACTTAACAGCATTATTAATGGTCTTGAAGGAGAAACAAACAGGACATTAATTTAAGTCTGCAGATCCAACTGAATTGAGATGTTCTGCAAACACCACTGAGAAAAATTATACAAAGAGAAAGAGGCAGGCTAGAAAAATGAGCAGGGATCAGCACAGGCTTCACCTTGACCAAATGCAGGTAATGAGAAGAGGGAAAGCAAATTTACACATACATATTCAGTGGATGGAAAATCCCAGAAAGTAAATATCAACATAGACATGATAGATAAAGTGAAACAGAAACAAAAATACATTGCGACAGGTCAATAAGAAACAAAACAAGAAGACAATCTGAAAAACGATGTGGCAGTAAGGCCCTGACTCAAGAATATATCCAACCTTAGCCACAGCTCTTAGCAGAGGGAAAAATTCTGGCCTGGATCCACAGTTGTTCAGTTTGCATGACCAAAGGCTTCACATGACAGACCTAAGTAACACACCTGAGACTGACTCTGGAATAATTCTACTTTCAGATGCTCGAGATATATTGAGTAAACAACCAGAAAGCTATTTGTGGGAAAATACAAAATGAGTCCCTAGCTGTCATTTTTAAGAGAGGTTAAATCATAAAGCTGTCAGTGCTTATTTTTAATCTCACATCCGTGTGCAACAGGTACAGCACACATTATCCTTTAGATAATGTATCATCTTGATCGGCTTATCATTACAATTAATAATTCTTATAGGCATATAGCCTCCATGCCAATCACAGAGACTAATTCCTCACCTCCTTCTGCAAAGAGGAAATACCTACAAACCACCGGAAGATTTAGAAACAGAGATTCAAAGATCTTGCAGCAATTAAAAGGAGTTAATTGCAAAGTACAAAAGACATTAGAGCCCCAAAGCAAGTAGGTAACTACTGTAATCTCGATTTTGTTAGTGAATCCCTCTGAGGTTTTGATTAACCCTTTCTGACCAACTCACTGACTCAGCTCAGAGATCTGGCTCAGAGCTATGCCCCCATGAATTAAGCATTAAAGCAAGAACGAATGTTTGCATATGGGCAGTGCAACATCTGTGGAACACTGAAAGGCAATTTTTAATTAACCCTGTAGCTTTTCTACCACTAAAACCAAAACAGGCTTTTCCTGCACTCTCTTTCCCATGTTCACTGCATGCTCGACTTACGTCTTTCTCTGGGATAGCTTGGCTGATGTTAATATTCATAGGTCCTTTGCTATCTCTTTAAGTTATGCTGTTTTATACCAGGTAAAAAAGATTGCGTAGACAGTGATGAAAAGTTGGTCTATGGCATGCTCTACTTTCTCTGACATCTTGATCAGTGATGTGGCATGTGCATACCAGCCACATAAGAGGGACAGGATCCTTGATCCTGTTGCACATCTACAACTGAATTAGTAGACCAGAACTTACATTTTTGTGGACGCGTATCTATGAGGTTCAAGAACAATTAGAGGTTGATTCCTTGGCACTACTGAAAGCCAGACCACGCCCTAGATAATGAAATTGAAATTACATTCACCATGGCATCTAGGCAATAAAAGTTAGGAATGGAATTTATGGACTTAGATACAGCAAAGGAGCATTTAAGGTGACTAGCGAGAAAACTCATAGGTACCAGATGTGTTAGAGTAGTCTCCATTCTGTAGGGAGTGGAAGGAACCTTCACTGCATGCGTCATTTAAAACTACTCTCAACAAAGTATAGGGAAATACACGATGGAGCAATCAATATTTAATTGGAGTCATTATGGCAGTGCAATAACTAACGAGTTTCCTATTTTTATAGGTTTTTTTTTGATTGATTGATTCTCAAGATGTTGAGATGTTCTGATTTTTAAGATTCTATCAGGTGGGCACTTTTGTTAATTACCACACAACACAGAATCAATATATACAGAAGGCAGGGAAAAAGTAAAAATGAGAAGAATTGCTTAAAAAGGTTAAGAGTGCTCAATAAAACCTGAAGGATTTTATTTTCTACCATTACATGGGAAAACCTTTACTTCCGTAAATCACAATCGGCCTCTGGTTTAAACAGCAAAAACCTATTGTGACTGACCATAAATGTGCTGATAAGAGCAATACATGAATATACGGAAAGTAAGTATGTATTACATATCTCTGTTTAGCAGCTAGCAACTCGAAGTGGCATGAAAATCATTGTGGGAGATTGAATCACCTTCTTTCTATTCCCCTCTGGTGTAAATCTGGAATAACACCACGAAATACACTGCAAAAACTCTGTATTTAGTGTGGAACAAGTGTTGAATTTGTAAAACTCTGCTGTGAATGGCTGAAGTTTTCAAGTTACTCAACTGAGCACAGTAAAAAACTGTTTTCATTTAAATGCAAGTCATGATAGATTTACAGCTGGAGGAAATGAGGATTAGCTTTGAGAGTAATGCAAAGCTAAAACAAGAGAACAGCCTTGTTGAGTTTTACTCGCCTTGCCAGGAAACAATGACTTGCTTGAGATCTTGTGATTGATAAAGGGTTCTTGTGTCGGTTTGATGTTTCTACCCTGAGAAAAAAAAAAAGAAAGGAAAAATTACTATAACGCTTGCACTGGGTGCAAAGGAAAGGATGTCACCAGTAGCATTTTGCAGACTTCTGTTCCCTTAAATGCATCCATTGATGATTTGGGAAAGAGATGGATCTATGAAGTGGTAAATGTTTGCTGATCATTAAGAAATTTTCAGGATAGGAAAGATGAGGGCTGATGGTGAAAAATGGGTAAGGACCTAATGAGACTGGATGATTAAGAAATAAAATCTCAGATGTAATTTAGTGTAGATAAATTCAAAGTGATGCACTTAGAGGCATAAATCTTACGTTAACATATCAAAAGACGTCTTTGAGCTGACCATTACTACACAGAATGGAGATCTTGGTGTTGTAACTGACAACGGTGAAAATATCACCTCAGTGCTCAGTAGTGGTCAAAAAGCAATTATCAGTAAAAGAATAAAGAACAGAGCACAGTATCATGATGATGTTTTAAAAATCTCAATTACAACAGGAAGGTTTGGTCTCCCATCTCTGAAAGAATGTGGCAGCACTATGAAGTCATAGAAAGAAAATGCACGAATGGTCAAAACTGTGGAACAGCCACCAAATAAGGAAGTAACATCCACTTGACAGCCTAAAAAAGAGCTACTAAGGAGAGAAATGACAGACGGCTACAAAATTACAACTGAAGAGGGCCAACAAGAATACATTTCCAAAGTTACTGCCAGCAAAGAACTAAAGGATGTCAAACACAGTTGGGTACTAGGTTCAAAACAAACAAAACCCAGGTAGCTCTTTATTCAGTACCTTGACAAGCTGTGACACTCCTTACACAGAATATTGGATGCTAAACATTTTTTTGCAGGAGTTTAAGTGATAGAACGCCTTCATGGATCTGAAATCTATTGCGGGGTATCAAACATATCTAAGGTGAACATTCCTGGAGAGCAGGAGAATATTCTGAGAAATGTTTGCTCTAATATTTTATGACTTTATAAGTTTCACTTTTATCAGTCACAGATGGCTCTTTTGTCTGAGCAATTACTTCCATTCTTATGTTCTAAGGTCATACAAAAATGGATTTACCCGTAGAGGAAAGAAGAATGATGGAAATTACACGCTTTTTTTTTTTTTCTGGTGCTGTGGTATGTGGTAATTTTATTTATTTCATGTCTGACAGGGCACTCCATAACATTTAAACACACTCTAATTGGAGCCACACGAACAGGATCCTCCGAGTTTTTATTCAGAAAAATATGGATGTAAAGGTGGCTACATACAGATGAAAATTTTGGAAAAGAATGCTTGAGGAACATCTTTTTACAGACTTCAATTACAGCTGTCTCAGAAAAAAGGAAATTGAGGATGGAACAGCTCTTTTCATATGTGAAGGCAACAAAAATCTGTAAGCACTTGATCAACCCCTGTCCCCCCAAGATATTAGAAAGCACCTTCAGTATCTTTAAGAGCCTTAGCATCAGATAGATTTGAGTAATACATTTGTTGATGACTTTTGCTCTGATTAATACCAGGTTAAAGGTCTCCCAGGAGCTCAAGTAGTCTGCTGGGTTATTATGGTAGAAGCAAGCCAATTTCTTTTGTGGGTTGACCCTATGTAAGAGGTCAGATCACCCCATTAGACTCGATATTAACCACTTCCCTGAGACAGGAAATCACATTCTCATTTAAAACATTGCCAGCTGGAGGAAACTCTCCACATAAGTTCAAGTGGGCTGAAACTCAAATCTTTAGGTTTCTAACAAGATACCTTAATCATGCTGTTACCAACTTTTTGTCTGCCTGGGGCTTTAGAAGAAAATAATAAATACAACATTTTAAGGAGATCATAAAATGCACCAAGGTGTGTAGCTGTTACAAGATAATTACATACTCTAGGGGTATAATGAGGGCCATGTACCTTGAAGATATAAGAAATGTGGGTACTTCATCTGAGTGCATTCCCTGGAGTATATAATTCTATGTTGAATGTGGCATAATGGACTCTTAAGTGGACCAAAACAGAAAGGCTAAGTGGTTCTGAGCTAAGTATTGTCCCATCATCACACAGACTAGCCTCTTAATTAGTCAGTTAAATTACTTTCTCCTTTTCACTGGCTTCTGTTAGAGTTGTTTTATCTGCAAGCAGAATTTTCATTTTGCTAAGGTTGATCATAACCACTGAAGACTACAAGAACTCACAGTAGTCTAATGTAACTCCCTAATTACCTGAGCACATTAACAAAAGGAATAAAATGTTACTTAGCATCAACATCGCTAAAGTAATAAAAGCAACATCCCACTAATAAAAAAAAGAGAGAAAGCAAAGATGAAATAGACATTATCTGTAACATCAGAGTCATGTATCCATGGTAATGAAACAGAAACATCTATAAGATCTCAAATATCAGATACCATAATTATTCCTTCCAGGTGGGACATCCTGTTCCAAAGTTCTTTTAATCTTCTTCATGTTTCTACAAACTCTACAGTCATATTCTGATCTCACACGTACCAGTTCAATACACAATATGGCAGGGACCA
>NW_010433215.1:91727-93660 GCF_000710305.1 Buceros rhinoceros silvestris | reverse complement strand
AGCAGGAAGCAGAAGTAAAACAGAGAGTACCATTCCCATTGCTGCTGCTGCCACCAGCTGTCTCCTATCACCCACTCCCTCATTCTGTAAAAGCCTTTGAAAAAGGCCTCTGAGATCTTCATAGTAGTCTGGGGATTAAGATATTAAATTTGCATGGATGGTTTATTCATCCCTTCAGGCACTCTGGCATCTAGGTTTTTAGTCTCATATTGTTCCTACAGTCTGATTAACTTTGACTAAGTATTTGATAAAAAGAACCCTATTGATGAGGGCATATGCTTTTTATTCTACATTTTGCTAACACAAATATATGCACAACCCAAATTTACCATGTTGCATCAGATTCCCAAGATGCAGAGCAGCGTATTATACAAATTATATTTGCAAAACTCGTTGTAAATACTGTTACAAATACTACTAATATTTATAATGGTGTAAAAGATGTGTCCAGGTCAACATCGGATCTTGCATAAAAACAGATGCTCTCCTAGGAATTAACAATGTATAAATAAGAGGGATCTTGGAGCCCGTGGTGGGACCTGTCTCGCCTAATTTCACATTCCTTCTAGGCTTAAAACCATTTGGTGTGCTCAGCCAAGGATTCAACACATCTAACATATACCTGTTGTGGGAATACATCTGATTTGTGCCTCTCTACTGACCAACTGGAGAAGGATCCTAGGCAATGAGCACAAACTGAGCGTCTGGCTGATGTGTAACTTTAAGTTAGTGACTTACCTTGTGTCAAATCCGTATGTTATTATTTGACAAACACTACCTGCTCCTTGGGCCTTTCTAACCATTAAGTTTCAATGAAAATGCTCAGATGTGCAACCGCATGTGTTCTCACACTCTTGGAGACCAAGCTGAGCCCACAGTGCCAGTGTGCACTCCAAACGGAATGGACAGAGAAAGAAGTATTTCCAAATTGTACTAGGTTGTAACTGTTTTTTTTTTAATAATTAGACACAAAACACTGTATTTTCTAACAGGACAGCTGGAACAGTCTTCTAAGCTTAGCCATGTCAATAACCTGACTTGAGATGAATGAAGTGCTTAAGTGTAATAACATAAAGAAACCCTTTTTCTTTGTTCAAAGATGTGAAAAGATTTGCTTTTCTATTTTTGTACTTAATTCTATGTTTATTTCTGTACCATATAAGACGTGCTTTATCAGGAGGGAAGACCCCTTGATATCTAGACATGATTTCCTATCAGTATGGAGAAATGGAGGATAATTTCTGATGTGTTTCACTGCCCTGGGAGAAATATTAATTTGACTCATAAGGAAGTAATAATATGTGCTATAAACTTTTAATGCATAAATGGCACATTTGGACATAAGAAATGGTGAAATCATGATGCCATTCCTACTGGCACTACTTGTTAAGGAGCACATCTGCACCTGCAGACAAAAAGGATTTCCTTAGATCACAAATTTTAATTTTGTCTCGCTCTTTTCCAGGAATTCTTTCCAGCCCAGTGAGTCACCAATAAATATTCCTGAAGTATACAGATTTGAAGCATTCAGGGAACACTCAAAAGCTTGGCTTGGTTCTCTTTTCATCTCTACTGCTTCACTTTCTGAAAAGGGAGGGTTTGTTCCATTCTCAATAGCATAAATTCATAAATAACAGCCGAATGCCTTGTTTTATTAAATAGGTGAGAAATTCCCTCATAACCATCCCTCATTTCCTTTTCTCAAGGTCCATGCAACTCTCACAACACAGGAGCAGATGTTGAGGTATGTCCAATGAAGTTGTATTGATGAATGCTCTGATCTAGTTGAAGATGTCCCTGCTCGCTGCAGGAGGGGTTGGACTAGATGGTCTTTAAAGGTCCCTTGCAACCCAAACCAGTCTATGATTCTATACCTGGCAGGAAAGGAAGCTCAAAAAAATTCTGACTGATGTTAAGAGAAAAAAATTTGTAG
>NW_010433215.1:34414-91661 GCF_000710305.1 Buceros rhinoceros silvestris | reverse complement strand
GTAGGGAAAAAACAATTATTTCACTCCAGGATGATTAAAAAATGAAAGATTTCCTATCTAGTGGCTGAATAAACATGACATATTTATACAGTAATAAATTTAATTGTGTCTCTCTCTTTTCTCCTGATCCTAGGAAGTACAAATTGTAATATCTCATAATATGATTAATATTGTTCTTACTGTTCTAATCACAGAAGGCTCATCTACTACAATATTGCATTTGTGCCTACAGATAATTGCCTTCCTTCAGAGAGTGGTCTGAATAATAAGCTGGAGTAATTAAAATAAACTGGCATCATTTCAGAGTATATCGCTACTGTACACATGTAACCAGCAGGCATATTTTGGGGAAGTAAACTTCAGTATGACTTATTCACTCCCAGATGGCAAAGGCACTTTATGGCATCATACTTTAATTCCTGGCAGTTGAGAATTCTGCAAAAATTTGCCTGGATATGTAGAGTTTGAAGAATATGAATGAGGAATGTGAGTTAAGTATATGGCTGCACAGATGCATATGGAAAGTTCCCTTCTCTCCAGCACAGAATCATCTGGACATTAACCTGTCAAAAAGCTGTACAGCCATCTGAAGGCCATCTTTTTCTTTAGCTAACATGCCCATGCTCTCACCCAGGGTTGCAACTTTATGAAGAACTAATACAGATCCATGAGTCCTCAAACAGTTTTTGCACAAATCCAGCATAAACGATGGAATTCAGGCTTATGCTTTCTCATGCTCAAGAACTACAGGTGAAATTCTTTCTATGTAACTTTAGCCTTCTAAAACTGCAGCATCTAGTTATCCAGGCTCTCTGTGACTCATGGAGTATGGAGTATACAAAGAGTACGATGCAAGACTATCCTAAAATGTCACATCTGATAGATGGATGAGTCACCTTCAAAAGGTGCCAATATCTTCCCATTGTCTATGGGGGAGAACCTAGAGAAATAGCCTAAGCCTGGACTTCAGATTTTACAGGGTTAATCTCAAGAAAAGAGAGTTTCGGTATGCGCTCACAATACTCAAGGCACATTTTTCTTTACACCTTCCAGTTAGCATCCTGTCCCTCTATCCACTCAGTCTCGTTGATGCTGGGCATCCTTAGTAGAAAGGCTGTACTCTGAACGAGATGATAACTCGAGGTCCACAAAGCTATTTCATTGTAAGACATCTTCCCTTTTCTCTATTAATTTTTATTATTTCCTGCATCTGCTCCAGTTTTGCAACAATCTACTAAAAATATGAGCAGTAGTAGACAGTTTTAATTTATCAGTGTTTTGGCATGATTTATAAACCTAAAAATCACCTCCTTACAGCTACTGCTTTCCAGTTTATAAATCCAAAGGCCATAATGTACTCTTCCTTTTGGCTCAGCATCATGTCAAAAACGGGAGGAGAGTTTCTTGCCTTGAGATTTTTTCCAGGTATCTTTCCACACATTTTATAGAATGGCTTCCAGTTATGGCAACAAGGTCTGAAACCCTATACTTGTGTTTATTAAAATGTATTTTATTTACTCCATCTTTGTCATCACTTGTAATTCTGCTATCCTTCATCTCAGGTCCTGGTTTTAGCCGCAGTAGATTCACACACAACTTACTGACAAAGCTACTGAATAACATCAGTCCTACTGCTTCTTCCAGCAGTGAGACAATTCAATTAGCCAATTCTTAATCGATTCAACGTGTGTCCTTTTAACATTATATGGTGTTAATTTTTTTCCTCAGGATATTTACAGTACTTAATCAAATGTCGCAGAAAAGTTTAAAAGTAGTTCATCTTTTCTATTACTTCTCAAACTTCTAAAGTCATCAGAGAAAAGAAATTGTTTGAGAAGATTTATTTTCCATAAAATAACTTTGGTATTGATTACATTCCTAGGTCTTAATTGGTTTTTAATTGAATACTGTATTGGTTTTCCTTTATTTTACATAGAATTGCTGGTAGACTAACAGTCCACAGCTACTCACATCAGTTACATTCCCTTTCAGGCTTTTGGCTTTTCTCCAGGGATCTAAGTTAATGGTTAGCCAAAGATTTTCTCAGTCCCTCCTGGGATTCCTGAGTGAATCCATCTGAGCTTGCTGTTCTAAAATACATTTTCTTTGTAGAGAAAGTTTGTTTTATTTTGAAGTTCTTAATTACTAGTTATTTTCAGCTGCTAAAAGCACATTGTCCTTCCCAGACACTGAACACACATATTTATTAGACACTTTCCCTTTTAATGTATTAATAAGAACCGATTTTATTAGCTGCAGGTGTAATAGTCTTATTCAAGGTTTGATATTTTTCTTCAATATGTTACAAAAAATCCTCTGTTTGTGCTTCTAGTTTGACCAGCTCAAAAGTATTTCCCTGGTGTCTTTATCTTCCCTTATAAATGCCTTTAATTGCTCTGCCAGTTCAAGTAGATCATTTCCTCTTCTTTATCATCTCGGGGCCAAATTGAAGTCTTCTGTTACGTGGTTAGCCGAAACTTCCTTCTGAGGTTATCTGACACTGAAACCTCCATCATTGTTCGTCCTTCTAACATTTGATTTGGGATATGGAACTAACATGAAGTTGAAAGTATCTCCCAGGTAGTATTTCCATTTAAAATTATCACATTTTTACAGTATTTACACAAGCAAAATAGCCATGATCCTAAGAGGCAGAGTGAAGAGGGCATTAGAGTCGTGGATGCTGCTGCAGGCCTCAGTATAGAGGACTTTGGACACCAGCTGGAACTGATAAGGCCAGCAAATGGGCAAAACTCCTTTAGCTCTGCCAGCTTCTTACTAAAAAAATATGCCTGATTCAACACAGGATGAAAACCTGAACGCTAACTAAATTCAGTGGATAATTTTTAATTAATACCAGGTTTTCTTCCTGAATATGACATATGTCAAATTTCCATGTCATACTCCCTAGAATCCCGCTGTCATATTTCCAAACTGTAAACCCCACAGATGGTCTGTAAATTTTCATGAGTTTCTTGTTCAAATGTTTTTTCTAATTTTCCTGTCTTCTCCTCTTCACATTGGGCAAGACCTGTATCTTATAATTCCAAGAAATCTTCAGTTATCTGCCGAAGTCAAACTATCTGTTACTTTAGTTGGTTTTTGTGTATAATCCCACAAATCTCTTTGTAATTTAAATGGGTTTATTTCTCTCTGCCTGGAATGGATTTCTGCTTCAAGATGCTCCTTCAGCTGCTCATAGTTCACCTTCCATGTTCCAAACATTAGTTCAATCTCTTTTTATTGATTACATATGTTCTTCACATCTGTTTTGAGATGCATCCAAAAAAAAGCTTTCATATGACCTTTTAATTGCTTTTAGTAGGTCTGTAACCTGGCTTTCATAGATGACAAATTGCCAGTGAGGATTCTTCGTTATTGCTCACTCATAAGCAGTTTGAAAACTACAGCTGAAGCCAACATCAAGAGCACAATCCAATACCATCACTCTACGTTCCTTGTTCAGCATTGTTGAAAGTTGGGATCAGTACTTATAGAAAGCTTCTGAATAGTAATGACCAATTCTACTTTCTGCCAGCTACTTAAGCTATGTTATCCATCTCTTTGTGATTTTCTCTAGGAATGTTGTCTTCAGCCATAGCAGATAAGGAAGGGTTTGATTTTTGCATAACTCACAAAGCATGCTGGTTTACTTGCTTTTTAAGAGAATCTATTCTGATCTATTTGCTCTCTGACATTGGAACCCTAATCCCTTTACTTAAATCTGGAACAAATTGTGATTGCAGGTTGTGAATTACTGTTTCTGTTATGTGTGGACATCTGTAAAATGTTCATAATGATTCAAATTTTTAGAATCCATATGCAGAAAAAATGAAAACAACCCAAGGAGCAACATCAGGTCCTTTTGATAAATTGTGTTTAAGCTACAATGCACAGCCACTCTGGAAAGAGAAAGACGAAACAAACTTGCTTCTTTCTTATATTTACATTAGATAAAGATGAAATACAACCTTCTGTGAGCATAGCTAACTCTGTGCCTTTAGGTAGCACACTTGAAAGAAAAAGAAAACTGATAGAAACATTAGATGTTCCTAAAATAAATTGTATCTTTGGAAAATCTAAACTACTAAACTGCTCATTGTTAATTAAATTGATCTGATGTGCCTTTTCTGTTACAAACAATTGACTCTGTCCACTAAAGTCAGTCTTTGTTTAAATCTGGGGGCCATAGGAAACACAGAATTATTTGGTAAATATTAATGCTCATTGCATCTGCTAATGAATTAGAAAGAAAGGAGAAGCTTGAGTCTTCATTTTGTTTCTCCAGCTTTGCAATGCAGTTGAGTGATGTAAGCAATGGTTTAATTAATCCCAATAAGGCAAGAGAAAAAGGAACACTCGGTTTCGTGGGTTTTCTTATTCTTATTAGAATTACTATTTAACTTAGTTTTGAATAAAGATAAACACATTTGAAAATACCTATTCAGAAAATAGGCACATATGTATTGCAAGATCCGCAGCTGCTCAGTGGAACTAAAGCTCTTCTCAGGATCAGTCCAATGGTTTGCAGTTCTGCTCTCACCCAGGTTTCCAGGGCTTCCTAAATCCTGATTTCATATGCAAGAGCCCAGAGGCTAATTCAAGTAAATCTGCAGGAAACCTGCCTCAGGTTTGGCAAGATGCCTGAAAGGCAAAGATGACTCAGCAAATTCTCACATTTTTACTTTTGCTAGAAAACATCTCATTAACTGCTCTGGTGAATGAGATTAATAACTTGCATTTAAGCTTCAATTGAGATTCACTTCAGTCTAAAGGAAAAAATAATTTTAAAAAACAATTGCTGATAAGTGTATATGAAATGTACAAAACAGGCAGATGAGAATTGTTCAAAAATAGCATGAATTTCTGTGGGAAATGTCAACAGGAACAAATTTTTGAACTGCTTTTTACTCTTTCTGCAGAACTTTTTCAACACACCCACACAAAATAAGCAACCAAGAAATACAAAATGCATGTATGGATAATTCATTGAATTAAATAAGGAAATACAGAGCAGAACCAAAGTTTTCTGTGGAGGAATAACTATATAAAATTTCATTTTTAAATAATAATTAAAAAAAGAAATTCAGACCAGAACATCTACTAGCTCTCACTCAGGTGATCTTCATCATCTTTTTACTTTTGAAATTAATATCCACTATGGGATAGGTTCTGAGCAGTGTCAAATTCAGAGAAAAGAATGATGCCTGTGAATCACTTCTCCATTCCCCTGATATAGTCTTTATAAAGTGAAATTTTGCCAGCTTTTGTAGTAGAGGTTCTCAGAGGGACCACCCAACTGCAAAGGGGAACAGCTGAATTACAGTGTGCACTGACTCCATTTTCAGTAATAAGGAAAAGGAAGCCCCAATGCAGGTAGAGTAATTCCTGCTTATTCCTTCATTATCATTTTTGAAACAGCTTTAAATACCAATGAGTGATTGGGCAGGACCATAGCAGCACTTCTCCCTCTTTGGCTCACAAATCCATGCACCCTTGTGTTGCCAAGATATCTATCACTGCACTGAGTCTCTCAGGGAAAGTAACAGGCAAAGCTAAACTAATTCACGGGTTTTCCTCTGGAAGTCAGGTCTTCAGACCCAAGCTGGTGAAGATGCCAAAGAAGAGCTCCATATTTCAGCCATCGAAAGCTCCCCAGCTTTCACGGTGGCTTTTGAAAGCCTCACGTGTATTCTCCATTTTAGCTGAAACAAGGGTAGTATTTAAGATCAGGCTATCATCTAGTGGGTTTGCGTCTCCTCTCTGACCACCTTCTACCTCTGGAACATATAAATAGACCAAAGCTCAGTGGTGAAGTGTCCAATGCTTCCTTCCTGTCAGATGAGTGCAGAACTTAGAACAATGTGGCCTAAGAGCAGGGCCTTGACGTTTAATGTGGTGAATGGTGGGTGAACCCAATCTTGAAAGTAAGTCCACTTCCAGGCTTACACAGCAGTGTCAGTGGTAGAGTCCCGGAAGTGGTTTGCACCTCAACACAGCTGGCTGCAGAGAACCAGATGTGATCTGAGTGGGACAGAGTGTTTCAACACTGTGCCCCTGAGTCACTCTAAGAGAAGGACAGGAAATGGTAATTCTTATACATGATACCTTGCTCAGGGCTGTGCCTGGGGTTGCAATCTAGCTCTCAAAGCAGCAGCTACAAAATGTAGTGATAAGTCCTGCCAGGATAATTACATAGCTCCAGAGTCACATCTTTCAACAAGCAAAGACAGAAGAACTGGGAATCTTACTGTGCAATACCATGTCATTGCTTCTTTAGGAAGCATTGACATTGCTCTTCTTTAGGAAGAGAGGAGGGCATAAATGAGGGGGAGATTGTATTTCAGACATACAGTAAGTGCACAAAGGCTATCAGTCCTGGAGGGAATCCTAAAACAATTTTCTTCTGTCTGAAAAGCTCAGGGGTCTGGTTAGACCTCAATGACATTTTCATTTTCCTAGTGGGAAAATAAAATGTCTCCAGCAGTGTAAACGCACACTCTTAATAAGTAACAGGCTTTTTAAAGCATAATGTTATATGATGACATTTTACACAGAGATCTAACTCATAAACTCAGAGAGCAAAGAAGGATAAAGAAAATGACAAGCTAGATACAGCACACATTAATATATGGAGGCAGTAAAAATCACAAAGGATGGATTGGTCCCTTACACTCGGGGTAAACACAAAAAACCAAACTCTGTTGCAGCCAATAGGGATTTAATGCTGGTAGGAAATAAGATCCGATTCAAACCTTGATAGCTCAAAACTTACTTGTCCATAAACATTATCATTTAATACAAAGGGAAGGAACTATCAATGTCTGAACAGCTGTAAACATATGTTATTCAGCTGCTATGATCAATGCAGTCATTAGCAGCTTAAGTAGTTCTTGCTCTCAACGTAAAAGCACTTCTTCTTGCTACATATCTTATCAGCTGGCGATCCAGAAGTGAGCTGGGTGAAGGCAGGTAGCAGCCATTCAAAAAAAAAAAAAAAGTAAAGGAAAAGTCCCTGTAAACATTTTAAACAAGAAAGCACTAGATTGCACCTCAGCTTAGCTCTATTTCTCTTCAGGCTAATACAGCTATGTGTTTTCCTGGAAATCGGTGTGTCTGTAACGAAGACTTTAGTTGTGCAGTGAATGGCACATGTCTGTATCATCCCTTGTGCTCCTCCGATTCTAGTTCAGTTTGCAGACCGGGTGTTTCCACACAGCTAAAACCCTAATACATATACAGAGATGTGTGTGTTTATATGTATAATATGTATCACACACACGTGTATTTCAAACAAAATGGACCTCTAAGTAGACTCATTTAATCTTGAATCTGACACTGGAGATCATCTCAACACACTCCACCCAGCTTAAGGCAGAGCCATCTCCACAGTTTCCTTCCTAATTTATTCAGTGGATCTGGGATTTCTCTCTCTCTCAACATACGATTTCACGCGTGTATAGTTCTATGTACATAATACAAACAATGTACTGCCATTAAAGGACTGGTCTAGCCTGGATCTTGGAAATGCAGCACTGAGATGGAGAATCAAAATGCATAACGGGTCTCTGCAAAGGCTGGAGGAAGAACAACATGTTAGCACAGAAATGGTGGGACACTGCTTCCGTTCACTGGCGAGAAGTAGAAGGAATCTGCAGTATCACAGTATCTCTTTCTTGATGTTTTCACAATTAGTTCACAAGCCTAGAAGACTAGAAATGCAGAAAGCAAAGCAAGACTTCAGTTTAAAAGTTTCTTTTGTACCAGAATACCTTCTCTGATCCACAACTCCTCACCTTGTTCAAGTTATTCATCAAATACGAGTAGCAGAACAGATCACACATTTCTCTGTTGGCCATCATTATGTTTAAATGAATATTATCCATTTAGCTCTCACTGAGAAGCCACTAGCATTTTTAAAGGTATGCACAGCCCTCACCTTCTTCAAGTAACCCTGAAAGCAGCTCTCAGACCCGAAGCTTTGATTCTGAAGCAAAAGAAAATTTCCAGTATTCATTTCCCAGGGCCTGTATCTTGTGAGCTGGGCAGACACACTCTATTCCCCAACACAGCGTAAAACAGATGGCATTTGTTTCTTCACCTATCAGGTAACTTAGTCCAGGTTTTGGCTTCACTGTTGAATATTCGTATTTCATTTGATTCCATTTTACTTTAACATAGTACCAAAAGATAACTACATCTTTGAATATTTTGCTGAATCGCAGCTTCAGCTGCTGTTGCAATAATGGATTTGCTCACAGCCTACCATGCAGTTACTGGATATGGGCTAGTGACACAGGAAACTGGGACTGGTCACAGGCTTCAACAAAACAGAGGCATAAACCTGGAGCTTGAGCTGTGTGGAAATTCAAGAGTTTTGCCGTACACTTTCCAAGGATTTCTCTGCCTCTTTTGGTTTCCTCCTTTTTTGCATTTTTAGTGATGCCTTTTTAAAGGCATTTGCAGAGAGCTGTATTTTATTTCTTTAAGTACAGTCATGATTCCAAGGGCATTTTTCACAAGAGCATTTCACACCTGTCCTGTACTGTCTTCTCTCCAACTCTATGCACATTTATTCCCACCACTGCACCACCCATTCTTTAAGCTGTTATATACATATTATATAGATGTTTTTGGAAGCTGGCAGGGAACCAGTCTGAGAGACTTATCCGTGTTAAAAATGCTCTTCCAACCTTTTTTTTTCTTTTTTTTCTTTTTTAGGCTTGGTTTTATCTTGGGTCAGTTCCATGATACACTTCTCTGCCTGGTCCCATGCAAAGAGGAGATGTGGGATGAGGAACACAGGCTAGCTGAGGACAGAACCTCCCACTGTTAGCACTACTTTCCATGGACGTGTCCCTAAACCCATTCCTGGGAGACAGCCCCTTCTCTTCCCTGTTTCTGAAGATTGGTTCAGATCCAGAACTGAATGATTAGGGGTAGACTTGTAACGGACTGAGATAAGAGGTTCAAGGTCAGGACCAGATCTGACTTTTTAAGTTTAGAACACATCAGGAGTAGAGGATGTGAATGTGGTTGCAATGGAAGTAAATCAATTGACAGAATGGGGGAAAGGACCCACTCATCATCCATGGAAGGTAGATGATCCACAGAGCAGGCAGAGCTGAAATGCTCAACCTAAAGGATTTACGGTGCCTGCTAGACTTTGGCCTGGAGAGGGTACAACTAGTTCAGGCATCAGAGAAAGGGGTTTTTTATACCATTATTTGTTCTTGTCACCCAAGGACATCAAGGGAAAGATCGGCAGACAATCAGGAGAAGTTTTCGACAGGCAAAAAGACAGATGATGGTTGGAGAGGCCTAATACGGATATTTGCAATAAACTTAAAATAAACCACAAGAGAAGGATAATCTAGATAAATCCAGACATCCTGGAATGGCCACATGTTCTTACTGCATACACACGTCAACTTTGGATTTGCTTCAGATATAATTAACAACCGTTTTAAAAATTGTGTACCTTTTTTAGAGAGGTAAAATGAAAGATGCTCCAGATTTCCTTATTAAGCCACTGCAAATTCCTCATCACTAACTGATAATGCATGCAGTGTTTACAATACCAGAAGGCTCAAAGTGCATGCAAGGAAAGAGAGAGGAAAATATACACTGAGTGTTTTGCAAAATGACTCATAAATAAATGATCCTGATTGAATCGTTGTGACTTGAATGTTTAATCCTTCAATCTATTTTCATTTGGGAAAAAATTCTTGAGCAAGCATTGGGAAATATCAAGGTTTAAGTCTAGAAATGCTAAGATTTTCTTCACCTCACTCAGACCATTAAAAATGTAGTTATACGATGCAGGTTTGGCTGGATTCATTGCAGATATCTGTTCAGAATTGTCTTTTTTACAACTACTGGAGTCATACATTCCTTGTGCTGGTGTGAGAGTGTTGCAAATGCAATGGTTGTAAGGGAGTGATTTCTGGGCTGTGTTGCTGTAAGTGAGACCTTACTTCATCTCAGAGCTTGCTCAAGAATTCTTACTTCAAGATTTTTGCAATTATTTTCTATAAAAATTGCAATACGCTGGAAGTCTAGTGACTTATTTTTATCCTTTTAACAAGGATAACAACAATAAATGCATTTACTTGTGTTACTTACAAAACTGAAACATAGCAACCAAACCTTTTTTATTTATATCAAGTCCTCATAAGCATGCCTTCCATTCTTTTGTTGATGCCACTGGTGAGACTGTGTATGGTGAACTTGCACTCCTTTGGCTGAAAAAGCCCCCGAAGTCCTGTAAGTTATAGATGTATGGTAGTGCAGCGATCTCATTTAGTTTCAATGTTGGATTAGGTATATAAACCAAAAGGTCAGGTTTATAGCCCTAGCTAGACTTTATATACATGCTACCTGGCATGCTGAGAATTGGCTGACCTGTGCAGAAGATACAACACCAATAAGCAGTATGCACACCTGTGTGTTCATGCACATGTTATATACAAAGAGAGGATAATAATGTTTGCAGCAAGCTATTCATTTAACAGTTAATCCAAACTTTTAGAACTTAACTCTATTTCTAAATTGCAGGCAAGATGATAAAATTGGCCCTATAGCCCTTGTTCCCCTGGACTTTGATTAGCAGAACCATTACAACAGCTGAAAAAGCTTCAGAACGAGTCCTTATCTGGTGGCACTTTCTCTATCAAGAAGCTCCTTACTCACTAGCAGACTATGGGAAAAATGACTTCCAGTTCTACCACATTTGTCTTCTATTCATTCTCTTTTTAAGATACTGGTGACAGCTGACACCAGCCTGCACTTCTTAGGAGAACTGCAATGTCTCTGGCTGCACAGATCTGAGACCTTAAATAACACAGAACAAAGAGCAATCTCTGCTATAAACCACAGACAAGAGTCCAGGGAATACACAACCAACATGGACATATTAAAACATTTGTACAGTTTATAAAGCCAGTATTAGGTGGAGAGGGAAATTAAGAAGTACAAGTAAAGGAAAAAGGATATTTTAAAAATGGGATTTGAAAAACAGTGAGATAAAATGGAGACATTTTGCTTGAAGTACCAAATTTTGATTGATCTGCTGAACACATTCTCCTGGAGCTGCTATGAAAATGTGTGCATGTGGATGCTCACACACATACTTAATGTGTGTGCACAAATTCACAGCAGTACATACAAATACTTCACAAATATAAATACATGAGGACATGGAAGATGAAAGCAAACTGAAACCCTGTCACTCAACCATAAAATATCAGAAGAATTGCATAAAATTAATGGTCCACATTCTGAAGCCCTCACCCTACAAAAGAAGTAACTAAATAAGGATATCACAGTTTCATGCCAACTGCATAATACTGATACTTGCAAAGTAATTTGGAAATTTGATAGAAGGGCACAGAGAAGGCTAGAATATCTTTCGAAAGCACTTCTGTTACATTTATGTATAGGAAGACTGAACACATCAAAATCTTCAGCAGGTTCATCTTCTCAATAGCTCCTGACAAAAAAGGGTGCAGGTTCACCACATACAAATAAAAGAAGCAGTAGAGGCCACAGTCAGGTTTAAACTGATTACCTGAGTCAAGTTTCAGGTCACCTACAAGCCACCAAACCCTGTAAGTACTATCTCCTAATCAATTCAATTCAGCTGAGCCGCTGGGGATGAAGCTTGCTTTCCCACTATGCTTCTCCATTTTTCAAACTTAATGTCATGCTTCAAACTTTCAAGCAAAGGAATTCTGCCTGCAGCAATTTTGGGTGAACAGTCCCATAACACCTTTCTGACTTCCAGAACACAGTCCTCCTCTTCTAGTTGCCCCTAAGCACAGATGGTCCCAGAAGGACAGACACCTGTAAAATAAGTTCCTAGAAAGACTTTCCATTTTACACATTCCGACAGAGCCTGAATGCATCCTAATGTGCTCAGGAAATGAGTAACTGAAGAGGGGCAGTCTTGCAGGGACTGATTGATATGATGACTCAGTGAAAGTACAGCAGAAGTGAGCACTGCTCCTTGATCCAGTTTTAATTTCGTCCTGGCTGGCTGAAAGCAGTGCAGCACTTCTGGGTATTCCAGATGCTGTTTACCATCTTTGTAACAGAGGTCAGTGAAGGGACACAACATCCCACCCAGATATCTGTTTTGTCCCGAACAGCCTAAAGCCACATTACCTTTCTATGCTGCCTATTTGCATTTCACATTGAGCAGATACTCCTTCCTGCCTGCCTGCCCCCCGCGGTATGACTCCGCTTTCTCACACTCTTTTCTCACACGCTTTCTCGCTAGCACAGAGAGCAAGCAAGAACATAAAGGTTTCATCGTGACTCTTTCTAAGTCACAACTGGATGTATTGATTCTTGGGACTGCGGGAACAGTTGGTGCTGCCTCTTCATCAGGGCATCACATAGTGTCACTGTCTAGCCCAGTAAAAGGCTCGTATTAACAGCTCTGATTGGTTTAGTGAGCTAGATAAAACATAGCCATCATCTTTACCCTATAGCTGTTTGGTGCTCCTCAAAAGCTGGCTGGAAAAACCTACACTGCTTAGATAACTGGCTATCAGCTTTGACCTTCAGAGGTGAGTGTAGAAAACTGTATAAATATTAAAATTAGAGGTGAGGCTGAACTGCAAAGTTCATATTCAGATCTCATATCAAACTCACCCAACTCTTCAGTGCATTGGGAATGATTGATTTGGTTTGGGACCATCTCTAATTAAAAAAATATATGTATCTAATAATCTCACATCATTCCCACTGCTATTTTTGCTATGTACCTTGCCCTAGGTCTCTCTCACTTATTTCAGAAGCCTTAGTCATACATTAGGGGTTTGGAGAATTGAGAGTTACAGTACGGGTAACTCTAGCTCATAATGAATATATAGTATCCTTAGGAGAGTCCATGCACAAGCAAAGAGCGAGAGAAGAAAAATACAGCTGCAGAGAGAATCTACACAAAAGTTGGCAGACAAAAAATACAACTAAAGTGAGTAGCTTTCGCTGTAGCTAGGAGGCAAAGGAAATGCAACCAAGATGTGTTCACGGATAAGCACTGGAAGAAACAACAACCTGGAAAGCGGAATCAGAGAGGCGTGAATGCAGTGACTGACTTATTCAAGACAGGAAAGAGCGTTACCTATTTCTACCCATGCGAATTTGCTGTGAGTCCATCACTTTAGATCTGTGCGCTTCTCCCCACCCTTTGAATTAAGAACTACATCCCTCACCACAGGCCTGCAGCAGGACTCAGTCTTCCTGTCAGCCTGCAATGTTACAGTAATGCTCGGTAAAACGAAAAAAAAAAAAAATTCTGGCACGTATAACGCAAGTCTAAAGTTATGATCCGAAGTGACAGCAGAGAGTAACACCATTTTAGTCATCGGAAGGACAGTTAGGAAGCTAAACCACCACATAATGTAAAACCCCACGAGCATGAAATCAATTGAGTTCATTAGGAACATTGCGTCTCACCGATCTTTGCTGATGATAAATTATCTGCTGCCTGTCAACAGCCAGAGACCAAGCTGGGTAACAGGATCCACGACAGAGTAATTTTTCTTATCACCTGACAGTTCATATGGATTTGAGGAAACAATTCCAACAGTATGTGGAGCTTCATAAACATACTGAAAGCTTCTGTTAAGAGTATTATCTTTAGCCATCGTGGCTAATTCTTTTCTACCCTACAGAAAATAGTTACATTTGTATCACAGAAAACAGAATATCAAAATCAGTCTAGCCTAAAATTTTAAGATTCACAGTTAGGATTACCACTCATTTATTTAACAGAACAGATTGATTTCAGGTTAGGATCTTCCCTGGTAATTATTTTTATGTTACCTCAAAAGCTGAAAATATCACTAGAAATATTCTCAATAAGGATATTTTGGAGTATTCAGGAAAAGGCATTTTATGTTTGGGGAGAATGAATTGGTGAGAAAATTGATCTACTTTTCCTACAATGTTAAGATTATTTTATCACGTTTCTCATAGCACACAGATTTTTTTGTGTAAACCATCCCGAATGGATTTCAGTTTTCCGAGAAAACAAAACTTTCATAAATAAAGTATGTGCATTCTGAAAACACATCATAATTTAAAAAAAAACCCCAACTTCCTCTTTAAAAAACTGAGAATTTTTCAAACCAATCCTACTACTATGTAAAGAGAGCCAGTAGTTTGTAGGCAGCTTCTTGGAGTTTTTTTCTATACACATTACAGTGTGTAAATGATCAAAAAGAATCTAAGAGGAAGGCAATTCATGATTAGCTTCCTGTAACACAAACTGATGACAGATGAAATGAGGAGAATGTGTAGTCTAAGTATTAGAGGCCATAAAAAGAGTAAAAAATAGTAATAAATAAAGACACTGAATTTCAGCAGAGATAATTTGCGTAGACATGCAAGAAGTGATCACTGAAATCAATGGAATGAGGCAACAGAGGTAAAGGACACAGAGGGGAATGGAAAGTGTTCCTGGGTAAATTAATGTATACCCAAAGGGCTGTGAGCTACCTAGCAATAAATGTGTTTAGAGTGGGGGGAAAGAAGCAAATGGATGAATCTCTGTAGTGAAAGGACTAATCAAATGTAAAGAAGGGGCACATTCAAAAGGCAAAATAACAGATAAGGAGAGAGAAGATGTTTAGAAATGTTCAGGACTTCTATGCGCTAAGATGGTTAAAAGGTGGTGGGAACACGCTGATTATTCCATAGACACAGTCAGGTAGGAAAGGGGGAACAGGAGAGGAGGAGGAGGAAAGCATTGATCTGAGTGAAAGAATGGTGTCAAGTGACTGAAATGTGCCCAGCATTTGCTGCTGGCTTATTATTGTTGCAGTATTTTCTTTCTAGTACTGTCGATGGTGCAAAAGCCAGAATTCAATCCCTACTGTAACTGATCTTCCTTAGAACAGATTTAAAAAGTGGTAAACTGTTATTTTGTCCTGTAAAATTTTAAAGACTCTCAAAAATATACTACAGACATAGGGGTGCAGATAGCAACGATTTAAACAGAGGACACTTCTACACATCCCCATTCTGCTCTCCCATTCCTGCAGTTTCAGCAAGGGCTGTGAGGCCAGGGTGCAAGGGAAATCAATGGGAAAAGCCATGCTATGTTCAGTGAGGTCGGGGGATGTAAACATCAACAGCTGGTATTTTCCAATCATGTCAGATTATGCTAAGGCTCTTGACACAAAAATTGTAACGATGCTTCCTCACAGAAAACCTCTGCCATAGCAAGTGTATGGGCAGTGAGAGCCTTGTAGCTCTCACGTGAGGGCTGGAGTCTTAGCTTAGTTGGGTGCTACCTTAGAGGAATATAGTTGCTATCTCTACTGGCAAGTTACCTGAGCTTGCAGACCCAGCAGCTAAGCAGAATTTGATCTGAAAGGCATTTCTGTAAGCAGTTTGATATTGGTGATATGAAATATATATTTTTTTTTTCCATATTCCCCTTAGGAACCTAATATTTCGGTGTTAGGAAGGGAAAAAACGTGCTTTAAGAGAAATAAAAATAAGAACATTATTTCTGGAAGTTTTAACACAAACAAGTAATCACCAACCGCTAATGAAAGAGGATCAAACCTTTTAGTTATCTGAATTCTGTCAAGTCACAAGTGTTTAGCAGCTTTTATACAGAAAAAAAGGCAGCACAGATTATAACTTATAAAAATGATACAAGTTTACTGAGCTGAACACCATTCCGAGTTAGAACATTACAGAGCTACATAAGCAAGTGTGAGATTTAAAAGCACGTGTGTCTGTAACAAGTAATGAATTCAACTAAATATGGTCTCGAAGAGCTAGTTTTACAGTGAAGATTTCATGATACATCTGACAAGGTCATAGAACATCCCCTATCACACACATCCCCTATCTGGTGACCCTTTCCTTCTCTCATCTGCTCGCTCTCATTGTTCCTGGTCACTCAGTGCTATAGAGTAGACAGCTATCTGCTCCTCAGATCCTGCCCTTAAAAACAGCTTTTTATTCTCACCTTCACATCTCTCTCCTCATTTTTTCCACAACAGCATGTGAAACCACTTCTGCTTCTGATTGGATCCCAGACTGTTCATCCATCTGTGTTTATCTAATTCTTTTAAAAGATGCAGGCTCTTTAGCGATGACTTGAAGTTGTTTACAGGTTTGCAGCCTTTCCTCCTTCCTCAGATTTAAATCAATGGTTTGGATTCCCTCCCAAGGGGAATTTGACATCATCGTTTATTTATTTATTTATTTTCTCATTTGTCTTTTAGGAAAATAACAAATAGCTTTGGCTGTTAGGGGTAGAATAATCCCTTGATTTATGACCTGGATTAAGGGATACCTTGTAAGCATTAAGTCAGAAGGGAGAAAAAGAAGTGCGAATACTTGCAAGTACATATTAACAATGCTTTCCAAAGCCAGTTCTGAATATTTCTACTTTTGCAGGCTCCAATGTGCAATGCCTTGAAGAAAAGTTTGAAAAGGGCAATCCAATCAGGGGAAGGAAATAGATTCAACTGTCACTTTGGTAATTATTTTCGATCTTCACCAAAATACAAAAAGAAAATAATCTCCCCAAAAGTAAAAATGTTGTAAGGTGAAAAAATCTCCAAAGTGTCAGCTAAGGGTAACCATAACCCAGGTTAGTTTGCAAAAAGCCTGATACCATGCTTCGAAGAGAAAAAAATTCCCATTCAGTTAAATGGAGAATCAGCAACAATATCTACTAATCCTTCCTCCATCAAAGCAGGGACAGACAGAGAGATTGTGGCGTGTCAGTTAAATTAATGCCTTCCTGTGTTTTGCGAAGTCAAGGGTAAGAAGATGCAAAATATGACATGTTAGAGTACAAGTGACCTGCAAAGCCGGATGTGAACACTCGTATGAAACCACATCATAGCTAAAGGAAAAACAAATCAGGTTTCATATTCCTGAGGAGGATATTTAATTTCCATACAGTGTTGTGCACCTGGCTTCTGTATCACACAAAAGATCATCTATTCATGCCTTATTGCTATGCTACAGAAGGATTTGCTCTCTTATGGAAAACTAGTTTTGCCCCCTCTGTTGGTACTAAAGCGTATAATGCTAACATTATTTAATTCAAGGTTTGGGAGGAATTTAATGTTTTGCTGAAGAGTTCCCTAGAAATTCATAATTGTATGAAGAGATCAATCACTCTTTCTTTGCAAGCCTAGGTAGGCTTCAGGGGGGAAAAAGAAAATAAAAGACAAAATCAACATCCACTGATTCAATGGCTGGAAAAAATATTGATCAGCTGGGTCATTCTCTAAGCTCATTTCACTCTCTGTGTGAAAGAAAACAGCAGTCTTCTAGGAACAGAAGATATTCTAAAGGCAGAATCTTAATGCATTTCCACAAAGGGGCATGCTTTAAATCCTTAGGGAGCACTTTAAGTCCTCATTTTTTAAGCCATCGTTTTAATACAGCTTTTGCATGGGCATATAATTATTGCTTTACACTGCAGTACCAGCTCGAAGCAAGAAATTAAGTTCAGCTGGGCTAGGTGCTGTGCTGGCTTCCCACTGAGGGGCTGTCCACCTAAATAGCCAAAATGGGATAAAAAGAGAGGACATACTTGGGAAGGCAGAGTCCACAGAAGAGGAGCAGACCTACTGAGAGACTGAATGACCTCCCCAGGGTAACACTCGGGACTTGACTCCAGACAAGAACACAGTGCAGATTTCTCAAGCCAGTGTCTAACACAGAAAACGTCCTTCCTTTCCATTGCAGCTGCACTCGCATTTCCAGTAACACCACAAAAAAAGGCAGAGTTTTAGTGGCAGGCACTTCTATTTCTTAGAAGTCAATGGCAAGTTAGAATTATAGATACCAGGCTGGGACATAAAAGTCCCGTGTCTCTTCAGTTTCTCAGAGAAAAACAGAGACGTCTTCAGTCCAACCGTGATGTGTCATTTTGTCAGATGGTGTCACTTGGCACTCTGGAGCAGGCAGAGACTGCGTGACTCAGCACTGATGCACAGAAGAGCACCTGGCAGTGCATGAAAAGAGGGAAGAATCTGGAGACACTTCACTTTAAAAGGACCTTAATACAAGCTTTTGCTTCTGGAAGAATACATCACATGTGTCTCCACAAAAGCCACCTGACTCCCCCCATCCCCAGGAAAGCACCATTCTGCACAGCTGGAGCGTGAATTAGATTAGTGCTTTCAGGTCCTAACCAACCAGACGTGTTGTGGCTCTGCCCCGGGAACGAGAGCTAATCAAGAGCTAGCAAATGCTTTTGAAATGTTACAGTCTAAATTAACAAGGCTGAGCCATGAGGCATTAGAAAGAAGAGTCAGGAATTAGCTCTGGGCCATGCAGTTTCTTTCAGAGGAAAGGTCTCCTGGCCTTCAGGAAAATCCTCACCTGTTTAATCATTTTGGCCTGGGAATGAGAAGGGAGAAATGTGACAGTGAGATTTCTCTATTTCCAGTGGTGCCTCACAGGGGTTTCTTAGTGGCACCGTGGTATAATACAAGTGCTGAACTGGAACGTGAGCTCCTGGTCATAGCGTGCACCCGTTTAAAGTGGAAAGGCAGGAAGCAGTATTTGTTAATAGTGTGTGGAAGGAAAGCTTTCCTGACAGTAATGGGCTCTCAGCTATTCCTATTAAAAGCAGAGCAGTGTCCAAAATAAGCTTCAAAGCACCAAGTTCAGGGAAGGATGTCCACTTCATGGAGGAGCACACAGGAGGAAGCAGAACAAGTGTGAAATTCCCCTTCCCCCTCAAGCTCTTCTCTTGCTGGTGCTCTCTGTAGCTACTACTAGGGACAGGAACTCAAAACCAATCTCTCACATTTTTCTTAGGCAAGATTATGGCTCCTTGCTTGACTTTGAGAAACCATCTTTTAATATCACAGCTAGAGAGAAAATCCTTGATGTCATCTGTCCATCATAGCAAGTCATTTATGAAGAAACTGCAGCTTTTCACATGTCAGCCACTGGTTAGATATTCTGATGCCCTGTGGTTCACATTGGTGGGTCAAAAGATTATGAGGTCATACATTTTGGCTGGGTTTCTTGGCTATTCAGTCCACCCACAACCCTAAATCTTTGGTTCTTATTGAAACAGAGAAACACTATCACACATAGGCTCTGGCAGGGAGAGAGAGAACTAAGCGTCTACCCACGCCGCAGTGCAGCAGTGCAATTACAGGAGACAGAAGTTCCCAGTTCAGGTTTGTAGCAGTAGCTATGACAATTCAGCAGTGCAGGCTGTGGTGTGCTAGCAAGCCACAAAAGTACCCAGAATCCCAGCGCTGACTTTCAGAATCCGTGTAGTTCTTCCTTCATTTCTGTTGCTACCTGCACTTGCTAAATTAAAGCTAAAGCAAATATAACTACACGAGCTGCAAACATACCTTGGGAATGTGGAACGAGTGTACCCTCAGGCAGGGGAATGTTGGGAATGAGAACAACCTTTAGTAGCAATGTTCGTTTCTAAAAATAAGTGCATCACAGCTGACAATAAGCATTTTTGGCAAAGTATTGCTTTCAGATCCTAGATTGGAACAGCTGGATGTTCGCTCTTTTTGCTTGTAGAGTCAGATTTTTGATTTCCAGAAATACCTAACCCAAACCCCATCAGCTACTGGAAAACCAACTGTTAAAGTTTCTAATGTTTGGAAGAAATGTTTGAAAATACATTCAATTCAAAGTAATTTTATCCCTCCTAACAGAGATAGGTGAATTTTATTGTGAATGCTTTTGCAAGCATCTATTAAGATTAAACCTGTGAAACCTTTCAAATCTGGCATTTTTTGCTTGCTTGTTTCCTTCTGAGGTTTTCAGTGTTTGCTAGTTTTTTTTTCCCCAACAACTTGGAAATACAGAAAAAGAAAGAAAATATCAGAAGCCATGGATTCATTTCAGGCCTGGGGTGAAAATTTAGGTCGGTTCTAATTTCGTCTGGACCAGTTCATCCACCTCTATCAGGAGCCCAGGGCAGGATAAGCTGCAATAGCCAGTACACACAGGAAAGGGAAATGACTATTGTTACAAATAAGGATTGTATCACAGAAACCGTGGATTTCCAGCAAAGAGAGTGGCAGTGTTTCTCTGTATATGTGCTTGCACAGTTATACTTTGGATTGGTAAGAGAATTACATCTGTAGTCCTTGGCTGCCTGTTGCTGGATTGTGGGTTTCTTATTATTTCTCCAGCTTTGCTTGCACTCTCTGACCACAATTCAGATTGCAGTTATGATTAGCAATATCCACTTACACGAGAGCTCAAGTGTTACAGACAAAACCAAAATCTATGTTACAAAGTGAAGAAAAATATAATTCTTGTTAGCACTGTGTGTTATCTCCTTCAGTTCCTTTATCTTTTTAATTTGATAAGAAAAAGAATGTTTAAGAAACTAAAAACTAGAAAAAATAGCAAAAAAATATAAAATCAAACATGAAATTCTCTGCTTATATATAAACATAACTGAAGGCACACACATATTTCTCAAATATGCAAATACCCTCGGCATGCCTACATACAGGATTTCGGCGATACCAGCTTTATACATTCAGAAATAGAAGGAAATTAATTTTTATGGCTAGTCTTTTTTAATCTGTGATGACAAGATAGTTTCCTTACATTTTTGTACAGTCTTTTGCTACTTGGTTCTCACACCGAATCTACACGTAGCAATACTAAGCAGAGATTTTCAATACTGGTCTCGGAGCAAAGCCCTAGCACACCTAAAGCACTAAGCCCTTGTATTTCTGTAGAAGCTGATGCTGGTAAAAGCTGTGGAGGCTGAACAATCACTTCTGTAGGCAAAGAAGCCCTTCTGCTCCTAAGCTGGTTGACCTGGCAGGATAGGAATGATTTCATCCACACTGTCTGTGGGAAGCATGTCCTCTGTTGTGGAACAGGCTTTGATCTGCAAGACTGACAGATATGAGATTTTGTTCAAACAATATTCTGTAACTTAAAATCCTCATTTGTTTTGTGCAGTGGTGAAAATGCAATAACCTGTGATAGCCCTTTATGGTAGCTCTTTGCATAACATCAGACACATGTCCTGGTACATGTGTAATGTCTACAGAATAAAGGTTTCCACCTGGAATCCTACAGTCTGATTTCAAGCAGTGTGCACGTATATACAAGTATAATTAGTCTTATTTGTTATTGTTCTTATTTAGGGATATTTTTTCATTGTGCCAAGCAAACTAAGACTCCACATCCTTACACCAAATTGCATTATTGCTCTCCAATCCAGAGGCATTCCTTGGCATGTTTGTATCCTCCTCAGAAACAAAACTTTCTTTGATTTCAGCACAGATTATTCCACAGATAACTGCTGTAGATGGGTGAGAAGAAGCTTGGCTGCAGGTAGGATGTTACAGTACTTCGGAGGAATGGTGTAGATAGAACAGAAATAGTTTTCACAGTGCGTAAGATCCATGTGAGTGCTGAAAGAGCACCCACAGCCCATTTGCTGTAGAACAGCTCAGGACTGGCAGTGTCTAGATCTGTGGCTACCAGCTCTACTGCTTGGTCAAATCAGAAGGATTTTCACAGCCTTAAAAACATGTACAACCCTCCGTGTTCTCCTAAGCTCCCAGCAGTTATTGAAGGAATTTTCCTTAGTGTCTCCATGTTCTTCATAAGTACAGTTCTTGTAACAAAATTACTTTCCTTAGAGATCTAGCGTGTGTTTATTCAACTCAGCAAATCAAATTCAGGGAAATAATACAAGAAATTATGATTTATGCTTTGATTATGCATGTTTTCTGTAGGATCAGTATCATAAAGCAAGAGAATGCCCAGTTGTTTTGGTAACGCTCTCTCAATTGGTGTCCAAATATTTTCAAAGCATCTGAATTTTCGTAGTCAAGAGGTCCTTGAAAAAACTTACTTCTACGAGCCAGACCAATGCTGTGATTATGTCTGCTTCACTTTTTTGTTGTTTTGAATGATTGTTTTGAATCTTTGAGTCGCTGAGGGTCACTGCACAACTGTTCAGCTATGTCTGACGAGATGTCTACTACTCCTATGCCATCTGAGTTCTCTGGTAAGAGCTGGATGTTCAGACAGCGCAAAGGATTGAACAGGTATGCTGTCCATTTGTTTCAAATTACCATTTTTAAAACATGTTTTTTTCTTTTGCAACTTAAAGAGAAGAAATCCCAGGCTAAAGTAGTAGCAAAGGTTGAGGCGTGGAGGTCTGGACTGAAATCCCAATAAAAACAGTAAGAATTTTTTTATTGCCGTTCATGGAGTTTGGGTAAGTTACAATTTGGATTACAATTTCTTTTGTTCAGAAATATTCTAGTGTAATCCACAGCTAGAGGCAGAAATGTCCATTATGAACCAATGCAAAGGCACCAGATTGATTTCCTCCTGTATTTTTAATGACATCTTTCGCTATTGCAGCCAGTAGCATGAGCCATAGGGGCCACTGGTGTCCTAGGTATTGCGCAGAGCCACGGAAACAACATATGCTAAAATATTCAGGCTCCAAATAAACAAGGCAAACATAAAGCCAGGAAGCTTAAAAAGTATCTTCTGTGTTCTTTAACCTGAAGCGATTAATACATAATAGTGACTCAGTGATTTCAGACTCTGAAAATATTTACTATGAAAGTGTATCCTTAACTCCTATTGGTGACTTAAGTGCTTCTTCAGCTTTAATTTAGCAGGTTTGTGTAAATTCACACCAGAATTTAACTCCAGATAGGAGATGCAGAGACCTAGAGATAAAATCCTTGATAATTTCAAAAAGCTACTAGGCCACTAGTAAAACAAATTATGGGTCTTGTGTCCTGGAGCACAGCCAATGAATTAATTCAGGAAAGGTGTCACTATTTTACAAACTACATATGTGTGGATTCAAGGTCTTTCACCCTTCACTTGTACTTAGCACTAGCACAGAGGTAAAATTTCCTCCTCTCACAAGTAACAGTTGAAAGACTTTTTAATAAAAAAAAAATTTAAAAGATCATTATTGCCTTAATAATGCTGCCTATTTATTTATATTAGGTTTTTTAAACATTGGATTGTATTTAATACTTAAAAACATTTTTAGAGTGCACCACACAGATAAATATACACATACGTGTACCCATACCTTGAAATAACAGGCTATTTTGTTTGAGTATAAAGCACCATGAAAGTGCCAGGAGAACACAGTACGAATAAAATCACTATTTGTCTTTCTTTGGCTACCATGATGATTTCTTTTAGCAAGTTTTTGAGTGAGATATTGATTAGATGATTTCCTGCCCCCTACTAGGTCTGTGAAAAGAAAGATGGTGATAAGTAGTCACTACAAAGAAGGATTTCACAACCAAACTGTGAATTGTTTCCTGGTACAGTTCTGTCTTACGCAGCTCTGTTTCTGCATCTTGACAGTCCATATTCCCTTTAGGAAAGGGGCTGATGTGCCATTACTATGACTGACCAAATGCAGTGACCAAAGCAGTTTCCTGGTGAAATGCATGAATTTTTGAAATCACTATTTTCTTCTCAAAAAAGGAAAAAGTCATAAAATACACAAACACACTGAGATATATATACACACACAAAAATATATGTATGTTAAATGTGAAAACCTGAGACTGAAATGAAACCATTCAAATGATGTTTTGAAATGTTGAAAGTATAGCTATTTCAAACTGAAATGTTTCATCTTTGTTTCAGCATTTATGAAGAGATATTACCATGACAATTGCTGATATTTAAACTGCTCTCATCCCATTATGGGGAGAAAACATATGTCAAAATACCAACATTTCCCATGGGACAGAGATGTTGAAAAGCTCCGATCAATGTCATTTCCAGTAGCTTTTGTCTGATGTTTGTACCTGTCTTTAAAAGAACTGCTGCTGGTTTTCTGTCATTGAGGAAAAAAAAGCATGGAAACAGGAGATAAGGAAGGGACCTCATGAGTTAATCTAATCTGTTCTCCTCAGTATCATGTAAACCTGATATATGTTTTGTTATCAAAAATTATGCTTTGCAACAATCTTCTTTTTCCCAGACTGGTCTATCATCCTAAATTTATACTTGCTCCCTCAATCCAAGGAAGGATTCACCTCACCTAATCTGTTATCTGGAAGTCAGGCACATTGTTGAAATTAACCATCCGTTCTCTATCAATTATCACAGCAGAGGTGGAGTTGTCTGTCTTCCCCCAGTATCAATAGGCACTGACAGAAAGATTTATCCGTTTCAGGACAGACAGAAGGGCTCACCTTCCCAGTGCTAGTTCTCTCCTCTAATTATCATGGAAAAAGTAGATGAGAATAGATGCTTACCTTGAGATTAGTTTTCAATCAAGTCTTCACCTAGACATGCTCATTTTACGTACTAAAAGACGATGTGACTTTTACTGTGGGGTTCAGTATTAGAATCTTTTACCTTTCTGTATCTCCTTTCACCTGAGAACTTCTTAGTGCTTCATAACCTCTAACTGGGAGTAAAATATGACTTTTTTATAGTTAGTCAGACCAAATATTAAATAGAAATGGCATCTGAGGATTTAACATTCAGCCTTTTGCTGCTCGTGTTATCAGAGCACTGGACAATTAAGCAAGAAATAGACAATGGAATTAAAATATCCTGCATCACGTCTTGCATGAGAAGATATTAGCAAGACGTCCATCCACAAACAAGTCTCCTCAAATAATAGAATTAAACTTTAAAAGAGAAAGTTCATGAAAGTGAAGGGCAACAAGTGAGCAGGATCAGTCAATAGTAAGTGGTGAAATAATAACTGAAGAATGACCTAGGGTGTAAAACGGGGAGGTAAGCCTGGATTCATAAAAGAGGGTTAGATCGACTCTCTGTGAACATCAACATGAAGTAAGTGAACTGAAAGTCATTTGGCTTTTGAACATCCTTTTCTCTACCATCCTGAGTCACAGAGGAAAAGATCTATCACAACGTTGCAAACTACAGCAGCTTCGTACCCTTTGGCTCTGTTCAATGTTAAACATGTAAGTAGCTCCAGTGAGATCAAACAACCTTTAGGACAAGACAACAAAGACTTCAGGACATGGAGAGTTTAGTACACTACAGAAGAGTCTGGACTGTAGGAAAACCATGAATTAATCAACCGTTTTTACAGATGAAGCAGAAGAAAGAAAGAAACAAACAAAAAAAAGTGAAGACATTCCAAGCATTGAACTGTACAAGCGGATAGCTTAGTGACATTTCGTGTTGACAGACCTACACAAGAAGGATCAATCTTTGTCTACCATACATATTCTAAATTCAAGCTACACTAACTATAACATATGAGACTGCGTGAATAATGTCATTTGATAGAGGAGTGGTGCAGATGTACCTCTGAATCTGGGAATCACCTCAGTTGCTCTACCTCACAAGTAAAATATTAGTGTCTAGATACTAGCAGTGAAGATACCCAGATGTTTGATGTTTATCAGAGGAAAGACGGACTACAGGAAAGCTAAAGACAGAGGAAAAGACAGAGCAGGATTCTACATGCTAATAGAGGGTATGCTCAGATTTCATGGACCTGGCTCTTTTACTTCTTTTTAGTAACATAAGCGTGAGAAATATGAGAAATTGCATATTTTAAAAATGTTAAAATTGGGTTCATCTCCTATGCTAAAATTGACCTTCATGCATTCCTGCAATAAGAAAACTTCTGTATAATGACTTTTTCAAGATTCAGTCGACATTTCGTCATTTATTTGGTCAATGAAACACCAATGGTTAGAGATGCTGAAACAGAAACAAAGATCCATGCTTCATGGTCTAAGTCAAACACTAACCATGTCTGAAAGGAAAAAAGAGAAGAATGGTATTTTAAAGCAATCCAGAGGTGCTTAGATTCCTACATATGTTACACAGGTACCACTCAATAATACATGAATAAGTAGCTTGATGGTGGTGGATGTAGAAGTTTATTATCTATCGTTCTTTATCTTGGCCTGAAAGTTAGGGGAAAGCATTTAAGAGGAACTCTAAGAGCACGCCCCTTCGATGAATTTCACTTGAGTGCTGTCGATGAAAAGACTTGCACTTTGTTCCTTCTGGGAAGTCAAGATGCTTTTTGTTTGTTTGTAACTGTTTTAAACCACCAAAGTTAATTGTTTGCTTCCCTGGCTGTAACAAAATAAGAAGATAATGAGTTTTTCATTGTTCACTAATTGTATACTAAAGATGAGACACAGTCAGCCAACTGTAAATTGCTGCTTTACTGTAATGTTTGGATATTTCAGTGCAAATAATCACAAATACATCTGTTCCTGCATAAAGTAAAATGTCTGTGTTATGAAAACAAGCTGATGTAGAGAGCAATAAAAAATAACTATGATGACTTCTGTTGATTAGGATTTGGTGTATTATTTGAATTGCTTTTGACATCTCAGAAGCATGCTTGCGTGTTTCAGCTGCATAAAGACAGGTGATATTTCAGCAGCTTTTCTTGCTCTATAGTATTTAGAATTGCAAACCTGCAACTGATATTCACAGATAATATAAATCCTAAGATATAAGTAACTTTGCAATGCAAAATGACAAAACCTGTTAAGGTGCACCAGGCATCATCTTTTCTTTATCTTGGTTATTTCTAAAACTAAAGGTTCCCAAGGGGAGTTAAGCATCAAAGTTACGTTAACTTTGAATATCCAGGCATGTGTGTGTTCTCGGGTTTTTTCTGCTTGTTTTGGGAAGGGCTAGATTTAACATTCTAATCTGATCTGAAGTTCCCTGAAGGATCCAGATAGAAAATTTAACCCTATTGAGTTTAATGGCAGCTTTAGTATTGATATAAAAGTGTCTAGGATTTCATGTCATCCATAATGTATAAGTTTCAGTTCAGAGGCAAAAAATGGCTGTGGAATCTACAAGCCAATTTCCCATTTCCATTGGAACAGGGCAGTGTCAGTAGACAATGTTTCATGATGGGCTTGGTCCAAAACTCACAGAAGCAGAAGAACATACTCATGTAAGAGAAACAACAGCCTCTTGTAGGCTTTTGTTGACTTTGACAATATTCAGTATGACCACTGTTCAGAATTACTTCTTCCTAACAGTTCTGCTCCCTTTAATAACTACTTCATCTTACAGAGAAACACGATCAGTAGTTATTTAGTGAGCGTTTAGTGATATTGTAGCATGATTTCATAGTAGTTAAAAAAAGGTAACTGATTTTAATTATGATCTTTTCAAGAATTATTTGCTCTGTCCAACTTTTCCATTAGGAAATAATAAAAAGGACTCAATTTGAAACTAATAAATTCTGCAGATCTAGTACCATGGGAAGGCATTAATCTTGGCTCCAGAGGGGCATACGCCCAGTTGCATTTGCCCTGCCATCAACCATTCTGTGACGTGGCACAGCACAGCTGGTGACACAGCCTGGCAGCCAGCGAGGCTGGAAGCAGAACCATCATCCAGCTGCCTACTGTGTGACGTAAGCGAACCCACGAGCTCTCTGCCTTCACCTGGGAGCTTGTGTCTGCACCCAGCTCACCTGAGAGCGGCACAGCGATTACAGGGGAATGTCTTGTGGGGATCATTGGTTAAAAAGCATATTTAAAAAACAAATTGTTTCAGAGAAACTGGAAATACAGTACATTTCACTCAAGTTAGGATGCAAACCTTTTGGCTTAGATGATTTTTAAATTATTATTGCTTAAGCGTATTTTGAGTTCTGGCTATCTAACCTTATGCAGATCAGTCTTTATGTTTATGGGTGGTACAATTTGCACAAAACTCTGGGTGATTTGGCAATGCCTGGCATGTCATTGTTTACTCATTTTCTGAGCCCTTCTACCTTTTTTCCATTTCGTTAAGGAGAAGAATGAAAGAAGATATAGTTTACAGTTTGGAAACAACTGTGTGATAAACCCATGCTGGCAGGGCCACTTTTATATCTACAGTTATTTCATATTTTTATATATTCATATACAACTTCTCTACAAATATGCATATTTCATATATATATTTGCATATTTTATTTATATTTGTAGTTACTGGCATCTAATTGCTTTGATGAAGAAGGAACTCAGGAAGGTCTGGCTGGCAGGAAAGCTAACTGAGTGTTAGAAATCCGCATAAAGAGCAGGTGTCTACATGTTTTTAAGAATCAGAACAAACTAGGGGGCCAGGCAATCACTGCTTTATTTATTACTAGCCCCAACTGCAAAGATGGCCTTGGGGCTATCTCTGACTGTTTTGTTGGGGAAAGGGATACTACTTTTCCTAGAATTTATTAGTTCATTAAGGCCTTTCCTTTGAGTCCTTTTGACATTCAGCAATCATTTCTGGCTGAAGTCCACAGTTGCAGCTCTTACCCTCAAAGCACTGAAGAAGCAAAACTTCTTCAGCAGAACCTCCAGCAAGAGCCTCTGGTTCAGAACCAAACACCCTTGTTCTCTGGCAGAGGCTGCTGCTGCCCGTGACTGAAGAAAGAATGAGCAAAATATTGGATTGGTGCTCATCGTTATATCCTCAAAGAAGGCAGAAAAGGAAATTAATAAGCTTAACACCATGAAGAAGAAAAACAAACATAAAAGGAAAGGAGCAGAATTCACATTAAATCCACATCCACATACATCTCTTTTCCTTGTGCTTGGGGTAGGGGGCTGAGAGGAAGGACTCACATCTGTCCATGTTTCTCCTCAAATAAAAGCTTTGAAAGACACTGTCAAATAATCCAGGAATCTTCAGGAGATGGATTATGTGTTACAGAGGGTAAAGATCAAGCAGCTCTGAGAAGGAGACTGTTCAGAATTAAACTGCACAACCATTTTAAATGCTTCCTCATTACTAGTGGCTTTAATAACAGCAGTACCTATGCATTGTACTTCCTCTAAACATGAGTGCTCCTGGTGAAGTGGCCATTCCAGCTGCTCATAGTAAACGAGACCAATATTCATCTAGCTTATGTGCATTTCTCTTTAAGATTCTGCAGTGACTAGAACTACTATTTTTTGAATTACCACTAAAGAGTACCTATAACACAACCAGTGAGCTAAACTCTTCCAGTGACTTTGTCACTTGTCTACTTGAAAAATGTAATGAGGAGAGTACCAGGATAAACATACATGTGTGTAGGTGGGTATTACTATTTGCTTAGTGGTGAATAGTCTATTTGAGTTTATACTCAGCACTTATTACCAGGCAAACACTGCTAGTCATGATAGTGTTTGCTGTCTGGCTCAGAGGAAACCCGCTAAGGCAAATCCTTGGTATAACTGGTAAAAATTCAGCTGTCTTCAGCCTTGTGCTGAAATGGGATTTTTGCCATTGATTTCACAACAGAAAGGACTGCTTCACTACCAACTTAGTTGCCTCCAGAGGATCTGTTTGTGTTAGCTGCTAAGGCTGAATCTTTTCTATCTCATCTTGGCTGGGCTGTTTCCGGCTCTGTGGAGAGGCTAGTTCTATGGTCCTCCAAAGGAGCTTCACAACAGCCCTGCTAGTGGAGGCTGCCGGAGACGCACTTTGAATTAACGTATCTTTCTCAACAAACCGCAAGCCCTACCCAGCTACTGCCAGTGAAAACCTCAGCAAAATGCCAGGCCACCCTTCCTACTATTGGTTTTTGCTTTGTGCCCCATATCCCGAGTTAAATTTTGCTTAGACTAATGTTCTGGTTTTGCTGGGACAGAATCATGGGCCAGTCATGGGCTGCAGCCATTAGCAGTTTTGAGTGAGCCAGGACAGCTGACCCGAGTTGGCAGACAGGAGTATCCCTGACCATAAACATCGTGTTCAGTATAAAGGAGGGAATTTGCTCGAGAGAGGAGTCTCCTGCCTGGGTTCTCCTGACTCTGCTCCTCTTCCTTGTCCTTTTTCTGAGGGCTGCTTTCCTGTTTATTGTGACCACTGTACATTTGTTGGGCTGAGTATAACTTTCTTAAACTTTATATTAGCATTTGGTATTAGTTTGGTTGTTTCATTAACTCTGTTTTTCATTTCACTCATTGGGTCTTCTCTCCTTTTCCTGATCCCCCTTCAGGGTTGGGATGGGTCATCAGGTAATAGAGGAACTGCTATAGTTAAATCCTGGATATGGGCTAAACATGGACAACTAATTAATTCCTGAAGGTGACTTCTTATAAAATAACAAAATAAATACTAAAAAAACCCAGAAAAATGGTAATTAAATTTCTCCACATAGAGTAAAACAAAAAATGCAGTTCTCTTTGAAAAACACATAAAATGTTTTTTCTAACCCTTTTCCTTCTCTCTAGGACCTTTATTGCATATTTCAGCAGTTACTATCAGGTGATGAGTCTATCAAATGATAATGTAACTGCTGACTTCATTTATTAACTTCACAAGGGCCAGGCATGAAGTGTAAATAGAAAAATCACTATCTCTGGATGCCAACAATAATTGCAGCTACAGTTACTGTGAAGGCAGTGGAGTGCTTTGTGGAGTAAATGAGAGGCAGGTTTTTCTTCAGTAGATAAACATCCTGTTATAGTTCTGAGTGAGTGGAGAGAAAACACAAACAACACAACTGCCTAGCAAATGCACTGCTTATCATTTGGCTGGTTGAAGGGAAAAGCTAAGAATTATAAAGTCAAGTAGAAATATAGGAACAAATATTGAACCCTGATCAAGAGAGATATACGGCCTGACTTATCTCGAGGTCAACACTACAGTGAAAATGAATTTTCAAACTACATCTCTGCATTATTCAAATAAAAACTACCTGTTCTCCTGCCTACCCAGGGGTATCTTCAGTGTGTTCCCAAGGGTATGTTCCAGGAGTTATGACTCTCATACATCACTCTGCTTGGAAGGGCTAAGCTCAATGCAACACAACATTTAGCAGTGTTTCAGCAGGGAATGAAAGAGGGAAGATGGACAATTCATTACAAAGAAAGCAAATTTGGGCACAAGCTGTAGAGGTCTCATTCTCATGCACAGAGACAAAGCTCAGATGTAAGCTGTATGAGAACACTGAATGACTGAAAATGCAAAGCTTGGCGCATTGCCAAAGCAGCCAAAAGGAAGTTGCACCCCCCTGTTTACAGACTCATTTCTGGGTGTCTCTCACTGAGCGAGCATGAACAGTCCCGTCACTACGCCACGAGCTGTAAAGTCAGGAGGCAGTAACTCAATTTATTGCTTTTCTCAGGGCCAATGCTAGGGACAGACTAGCAGAATGGCCAGTGATGGGGTCTCCAGACCTTTCTCAGCACCTCCTCTCTTGCTCTTGCAGGAAAGGCTAAGGAGTCCATTCTGCCAACAGCACAGACAGTGTCAGAGCGGGCAGGTTCGAAGACAGGCAGTATTTTTTCTTTGAGTGACTTCTGCAGCCCCAAAAATTAAGGAGGAAGTTTAATTCTTTCTCTAGCATTGATGATAAGCTTGGAAGCAGTCTTCATTTTACTGCTATCCTTTTGACTAATGTCAGCTGAATCTGACTGTTCATCTGTGTCTCAATTTCTGAAGCAACAAAATGGCAATAGTACTATTTCTCCATTGTGTATCTCAGATAGAAAGCATTTTAGTAGCACAAAGATGCTGTTTTGTTATTATACACCTTATGGTAGGAAGAAAGTCAGGAAGAGTTGTTATTTCTGAATATATTTGAAGGCAGAAATTATTTTTTTTCCCAGCAGTGAAAAAACAGGAGCAGATTTCAGGGCAGGTGGTAAAGAACAAGATGCCATTGACAAATTAATAAATCTTCAAATAATAACACGAGTAACTTCTCAAGTGAACTCAGAATGAAGTTTTTTTGGTAGTGGGTCAAGTTAACATATGGTTGGTTTAGACACTGAGATGACAGACAGAATCTGTACAGAAGCAATCAAAACAAAATCTGTGAAAGCACAGGCAGCAAAAATATGATCAGTGGAGGCAGGAAAATTAGACTGACAGCTGAGAGAAGCAAATAAATGATAAATAAGTGATTTGGCTTTTTTTTTTTGCAACAGGAGTTCAATCAATTTCTGCCCCTGCCCCCCAACTATATTATTTCATAAGCTTTGGATATCTTAACAGGTTGATTATAGGAAAGAAATTTAAAAGTAAATACCATGTTTCCATAGGGGGCATAGCACAATGCATCATTCATCTTGTTTCCAAAAATTCTGTATTTTTGTAGTAGCCTGAACTTATTCTCCCATTTGCATCAATACAAAGCAGACCTAGACAAGGTCAGACGAGATATCTGCAGCCACACAGGTGTTATCCTTCACTCCCCATCCCCCTGCTGCTGTCTATTGCCACCTCTCAAACCAAAACACGGCATGAAGAGGTGAAATAGCAGAACAGATCTTATGAGACTTTTCATTTGCCTCAGTGAAAATTCAGCCAGCTTAGTTCACATACCCTTTTGAAGTAAATTATATGCCCAAGTCCATTATTCAGACCTGGCAGTATTCAACATATGTAGCAAAACATGGGTAAAAACTATAGCTCAAATGGAATCAACAGAAAACCTTCTTCTGTCAGTGGAATTAAAATATGTAGCAACCACCAAAATTGAAAATCCTGCCACTGTCATGGGTAAATTACACCAATGCATCATCTTACTTTTGGCTCCTCTAGAGTTCTTATCTAAACCAGTCAGTTTGTAGAAGGAAAAGATTTACTTGAAGAACCACAGTTAACATCTGGGTTTTGACATATTTGTGTTTGCACAGGTGTATGTATATATTTATTTGACATGATGCTGTAAACTCAAAGAATTTTGACAGAGCTCCTATCAATTAGCCAAAGTAGCTATGAAATCTCTTCATCCCAGTTTTCTTTCCACCTTCTAATTCACACCGGCAATAAACTCTTGTGAGTTATTTTGCTAACTCTACTGTGACCACTCCACAGCTGCCAGATACAACATGGTTTTGCTGTTTGTAATTGCAGAATAGCAGAGTTTCTATGAGCTCACATGCATGATTTCAGAACGGCAAGAGTACTAATGCAAAAAAAAAAAAAGCACTAATCTTTGCTGATTGCACTCTAAGCGATTGCATATTCAAGTCTTACAGGAATGGTGATTTTCTTTATGGACAAATATTTATTTATACTTATATATTGTATGTAAAAATTATAATCATCTATTAACAAAGCCCAAAATAGATTTGCAATGTGAGAAAGTCAGAGAAGAAATAGGTGTTCTGTAAACAAATATATATATTTCAAGAGAGGTGACTAAAACCTGACCAGGTCCAGAGGAGTTGAAAACACGATGTTCGGCAAAAGTTGCTGCACCAAGACTATGAATTTACAGATAACACTTCAGCACTGCTGGTTTCCTGACTGGCAGTAGGTAGGAAGAGGCCATCCCTGGGTCCTGACTCTTAAATAAAAAAAGTATGTCTTGTGCTTGGTGTGGTGAGCCAGAACCAAATCACACTCTCTGAAGTCACAGCCTCTCCTTTGGCTCAGTAAGGCTTGATTTCCTTCTTTGCACAGTGTCACAGACTGAACATGAGACAGAAAATGCATCTCCTTTAAACTGAATTGCATTCAGATGTTTAGGGTCCTCCCTGTGGATGAAGTTTTTTAAAGGAAGTGTTCAGTCCCAGGCGTGCCTTGAGCCATATATCTCCACCTGATTCAGGTGGTTAATTCCCCACAGAGGGAACAGGATTTAGGACTCTCCATCCTTTCCAGCATTTGTTTGGCTAGTAGAGGTGACTTCCCAGTCAGTAGGAATCAGACCATCGTGCTGTGGCCAGACCATGTGATGGTCCCCACCTCTCCCACCACAACAGATTTGCCACCTCAAGTCACCAAGAGCTGGTGAGTCACATCTGGATTCCTGGAGATCCATCAGTGAAACACTGGAAGTAAAAGTACCAACAACAGGCAGTGTAACAGGGAAACCCTTTGTTGAACAGAACATCATATCAGTAAAAAGGGATAATACTGTATTTTCTTACAACGATGTATTCATTTGGTTTGACTACATGCTGAAGATAACTAGACTGGTAATGGTTATTCAAAAATCAGTAAAAATATTGCCCGAACACATGATGGGAAGGAGGTGCAGCTAATGAAGCCTTTTCTCCTGTGTACAAAGTCAAACTTGTTTAACAGATGAACTCTTATTAAATTATTAAAATCTTTTTTTTTTTTTATTTTGTGTTCTGCAGGCAATTGTAACTTGTATGTTTGCATTTCAACTTCATTTCTATTTGTGGCTTTCTACACTTCTATGAATAAGGAGTTGAATTCCAGAATGAGAATGCTGGACTATATTATCCCATGCATGAAATGTTTAGAATGGATATATTTACATTTCCTAAAGAACGTATTACCTAGAGGCAAAAAGATAATAGAGAAAATATAATACAAGTGAAAGATGATAGTATGAAATACACAGAATTTTTAATCCCTCTGAAACACCAATAAAAATGCTTTCTGCCTAGAGATACGGAACACAATTTTAAAACCGTAGAACAATGGGATGTGATAAGTCTGTATTGAGTGATTTTCAAGTGTCATCAAATGGATGAAAAAATCCATAAAATCCACACAGATTGCATGAATTAACTATGCTGCGATTATGATTTGCGCTGGAAAGAGGATTATCCCCGCACTGCTATTGTGCATGGTACAATCAAGGCAGGAGTTACTTTTCAACCGGCTGAAATGAAAACAGCTTAGACTGGACAGATTGGTTCATGTAAGGTAGAGGTGAAATTAGAAGAAATGCTGATGTGAAAGACGGAAACTGTAAGGTCTGTGAAATAGTGTTTTTCAGACTGATGGCTATAATGGTATGTTTCCAGCATGTTACATTATAATATGATCGAAAATCCATTAGATTCCTTCCTTTTGCGGAACTGCAAGGTTGGAAGACATTTCTGATTTGCAACTTGAAACACACACCTCACGTAAACACGTCATTCTGATGAGGTTCGGGAGCTTTACTGAAAAAAACCCTTTCCTAGTAAAACACATACTTAGCAATAAACAGAATTAAAAGGTTGCCGTTCCTCCCCTGAGCTGCAGTAAGCGGGCACGTATAGGTGAGCTGTCTGCTACAATGTGAGATCAAACAGCTTAGCTGAAACATTCTGTTGTTTACTTTTTCTTATATCACTTCAATTAGATAGTTTGCAGCTATCAAAACACACGCTTAGTCTCTCAACTGAGCTGACATACACCCCCCCCCCCCCCCCCCCCCCTTTTTTTTTTCCTCAAGGGGCATTCCACTCGAGTAATGATTTCTTTCAGACCTAGGATTGGTATTGCACCCCCCCCCCCCCCCCCATTTATTTGACTTCTCTGGAGTTAGAGTAAGTACCAGAAGTCCCAATTCCATGTGTGAGGTTTGTTTTAGACCTCACAGTCCCCTGGTTAAAAAGCCCGTTTTTTTCAGTGGCTGCCTTCCTGGGACGCGAGCTGTCTTTCTGCAGAGGTGAGACACAGGCACTGTACCATTCAATTTTTGCCATCTTAGAACTGCAAAGTACTAGTAAATATTTTACTATCCATTTTATGATTTTTTTGAAATGAAGTGTATAAAGGAGCTAAAGAGATTACAGCATTTTCTGTATTTCTACTCCTTCTTTATGATCCCCCAAACATTAGTTGAAAAATCCGTACGTTTACCCATAACGTGCAATGATACAGCACATAGATTCTAATAGATGTTATTACAGAGCATAGATCTCCCAAAGCAGAGGCTGATGGAAATGGATTTCACTGTATGTGGAGTTGGAAGAATACTTGTCAGCTAAGCATTTCAACAATATTAAATTAATAATAAAAGCCAAATAGCTATTATTACTCTTGGTGTAGTTCTGTGTGATTGTTAAGGTATTCGGCTGCCACTCTCAAAGAAAAGGCACAATTTTAAAGTGACAATTAGTCCAGATCACAGACTGTGTACAAGAGCCGCAGTGCTGCTTTACTGACAATTAATTCTAACTCTATGTTTATTAACACGAACATTCAAAAGAGGAATTTTTAAAACCATTGATAAATGCCTATTCAGTGTTGAGTGCATACAAAAAGATACTTTCTGGAATTATTTTTTAAATCCTTTTTTTTTAATCACTTGTATCTCTTTGCCCTCCATAATTAGTTAGTCAATACCCACAGTGTTGAATTTTTTTGCTACAGAAAGCAATCAATGACATGACTAGAATGATACTTGATCTGATCTTACTTGCTTGGATTTACATTTCAGTGGCTAAGCCACTCTCTAGAGGTAAGGTGATTGTTATTTTCAGTTCACACTAGAGATAGCCACAGGCAAATTCAATAATGAAATATGGTGAAGCGTTGTTTTCAAATAACTTCAGCAGCACGAAGGATATCAGAGCTCAGAAGCAACCACAGAGAATATTTTTAAAGCTATTTGATTACATTAAAAAAAAAAATCAACAGAATTCAATCATAAAACTTGTGCCAAGAAAAAGCAAGAAAGCAAAATGCATACCTTAGTGATAAAAACATATTCACACGAGCAGCCCTGGCTCTTGAGCTGGAATTAGCAAATCATGATTACACCACCATCAGATGACCTGGCCACCACAGTCCTTCAAAATATCGTAGGATTATAAGACACTGAGCTAATGAAATTTCAGACTGTTGCTGAAGTTGAGTAATAGGAAATTGCTTCTTAGGAAACAGAGACATGAGACAGTCTGCACCAAATTTCAGTTTGCTGTTTCACTAATGCTGATTTTGGGGTGAGCATGATGGCTATTATCACTCAGTTACTAGTACTTACTATAATGACTTGTTATAGATCTGCCTTCAAGCTTAGAGTACAAAGTGAGATGGCCCAACATGTGCCAAGGAAAACAATCATAGCAGCTCAAGTAACTGCATTGTTCCTCTCCTCTCTTCCAAGTCACTGGAAGACCCTACTAGCAAAGACTGAGCAGCCCAGAGCGGGCTTTAGTGAGCACCTAGTCTACATCAAGAATAAATATTGTATGTCTTCTAAGTTTGTCTGTCCTGGACTCAGTATTGCAGTGGTAAAGCCACAGTGACTAGTGCAGACCCATAGGATCCTACAACCATAGGATCACGGGATGATCACCTGGGATGAGGAGACTTCAGCATGTCTCTGGTCCAACCTCCAGCTCAAAGTGGGATCAGTTATGAGATCAAGACTTATTGAGCTGGTTATGAACTACTTTGACTACACCCATGGCAACCACTGCAGCTATGGAGGAAGGCACTAGTTTCCTCTCCTGTGATTTGCTCTCAGTCAGAGCAAAAGATAAGGAACAGCGGGAATGTTTACAGAACCATAGTTAAGTTGCGAGACAAAAAGTTTTTTGATTCACATTAGACTTTGATAGGCCTAAGCTACAGGCATCTGTGTGTCTGCAACATAAAGTTAGGAATCTTACTAAAGCACCAGCTATGTCTGGACTCTCACTACGCAAAAATGACTAAGAATTCAGAAAAGAAAAACATTTTAGCAAGGCTTCAAATGTAACAGTGTAGGTGGATGGCAAATCTGGTTTTGGAAGCAGGTTTGGATGTACGTTTAAGTAACAGCATACGTGTATTCTTACTCTGCACATATCCATAAGGAAGATGAAGCAGTTACTCTCCACCATTATGCTGTGGTGAGACTCTGTCAGCCAAAGAGAAGTTTCTGGGCCATCGGCACAGCCATCGACTCTGTGACAATCCAGCTCTATTTACTTTGCTCACAAACTGCAGTATCACCCATGACAGTTATTTGGGACATACTATCCTTTACCATAAGATTCAACACAGCAATAACAAACGTGAAATATATTTTGATTTTTTTCCTTAGTTTTCTGCAGTTGAAAACCACAGCATTTTGCTGTGGTCAATTAATATTTTAAAAGGGTGTGAAGCAGCCATGGTAACAGCCCGTTGCAATTAAAATAGCCATTTAAATGAAAAGGTAACCTGCCTCTTTCCCTGTCACACTCTGCTTGGGAGACAGGGCCATTCCCCTTTCCTTCTGTTTTTCAGTCTGGCACCCACTGACAGGCCCCTTCAAGGTACGTGATGAGGCAGCCAGCCTCCGTTTTCCATTTGTCCACCTATGTCCCTGTGGAGAACCTACTTCCTGGAAGGCCTGGGGATAAATTTCATTCTTGTAGAGAGGCTGGAAGCTGCAAAAAGTTATATCCTGGAGAGTCTGAGCTCCTCTCCCCTGCAGCCGAATGGAGGCTATTAACCCTGATCCACCTATTCAGGTGTTGTGGGTATATATCAGAAAGCCAGGATAAACCTTAATTTCTTCTTCCATTTTGACATTTGGGAGACCATCTCATTGCAGTTTGAAAAAGTGTTTTGTTTTGTTTTTTTTGCATTAAGCAAAAGAAACAGGTTGCCCTTGATGCAGCCTTTAGTTTTGGTTAATCTCTTCTCTCCATGATAGACTCCTCTCAGGTTTGTGTTGACTTGGAAATCAGAGCAGTAATATTGTAAATCAATATGACTTGAAGCCACACCATTAAGAGGTTTGACACTGTGTTTTAAGTCTATGTTTTACACTCGTTTCTTTAGTGACTGTACATGTCATATGTGCCAAAAGCAGATGTCATTTACAGCAGTTTGGAAAACGTGCCTAACCAAAAATGGTATAAAAGATTAAGATGGAGAAAAGCTACATATACTTCAGATGTAAAAGGCATAAAAGCCCTTTTAGTTCTTGCTGAATAAAATTAAATGAGAATGAATACACACCAAACCAATGGGATTTCTATGATCTGCACCATGGAAAATATGAAAATGTTTAAGCTTGTGCAGTTGCACAGAGTATCCACATTCATTGCTCCTAAAGACAAATTTGCAGGACAGCCAGATGGGCAGTTCTGTGGCTCACTGAATTCTGTAATTCACACTGTAGCTATGAAAGAAAAGGGATACCTGCTAGAAACACAATTCATTTGCCAGTTTCCCCCTGTGAAATGACACGGCACCTGGGAAACACCAAGTGCTGCTGAGAAGCCCTTTACATGGTGTTCTCAAAAATGACATGACTGACTGTGCAGCTGTAACAGCAGAAGTAGACAAAGCCATTTCCAACAAACGACGTTTCAGGTCAGCAGAAGCACTTGCAGTGAAAAGCACTTTCGTTTACTGTCACAGGACATTTACCAAAATAAAAAATATAAACTGGAGAGACCACGAATATTCCGCCAAGGACCAAAAAAGGATGTGTCCTCCTGTGGCTGTGGCAACAGTCTCAGCAGTGATGACACTTTCCCCTCAAACTGAATTAAAGTGATGTTCTGAATCCCCTGAGCTAGGATTTAATTTTTGTTCTCCCAGAACCATGCATTCAGTATCACAGTCTCTCTCAAGCATCAAGTCTTCCTCAAGTTAAAAATTCAGGTTTTAAACTGAGGAAAAACAGACATTAGGAAACAATTCCAGATTTTTTTTTCATTTGCTTTGAGCTATCAAACACATTTTGAAGCTGCAAATGTTTCTTGGTGTGATCAGCACCCAGCACTTCATTAATAGCTCTAGTCATGAGAAGTGCAGCCTAAGCAATACTCATGTCAATAGACGGCTGTCTTTATAGATCCTGAGTAGTCACCAAAGACTCTGTCTAATGGGGAACAATACAACCAATTAGATTAAAAAAATAAAACACAACTCCCCATATATTTATTCATAGCCCCACTTGGGTTCCATCATCCCTATTGCATTCTATCTTTTCTATGTTGTACCTTTTTAAAAAGTCAAATTCTAGTTTTTTGTCCTTCTTGGGGGAGACACAATTCTGTATTGCACATTTATAGTTTACCAAACACAGTGTCTGTGGCAGATGTTCAAAAGAGTGAACAAAGCACATATTCTCAGAATCACAGCAACACAGGGGGCAGCCAGCTGCAAAGTAAAGATCTGAATGGTATTTACTTTGCATTTTCTCCACCACATTAAATTATAGATCCTTTCCAAACACAGTTTCTACCAAAGAAGGCGATGGGTCAGACCATGATAAAGAAAAGACAGATAAGTGTCGCTGCCTTTGACACTACCGATCACATTACCTATTCCAGACATTTTAGCTTCAGTCATTGCTCTGAATATCTTTTAGAACTGCCTGAGAACATGTGGCAAAACCTCCTGGTTTGTTTACAAGGTATGTTTACTGACCCACTAACATTTTACATACATTAAGTTTCAATTCAGGAAGCCCTTTTGCTTTTTTATGCTTCAAAACTACATATTCCTGAACCTGGCATGACTGTCCACACTCTTTTCAAGCATTTCTCCCAGTAAAGTTATTGTATGCTCTGACCTGTTTAGTTGAGTAGTACTTATCTTGGATGTTGCTGTGCGTCGTTGTTTAACCCCAGCCAGCAACTAAGCACCACACAGCCACTTGCTCACTCCTCCCCATTCCCAGTGGGATGGGGAGAAGAATAATAAAAAAAAAGTAAAACTCATAGCTTGAGATAAGGATGGTTTAATAACTAAAATAATAAAAATACTACTAATAAAACACAGTAATAATACTAACAATTGTAATGAAAAGGAATATAAGGAAAAAAGAGATAAAAATAAAAACCAAGAAAAGACAAGTGATGCACAATGCAATTGCTCTCCATGTGCTGACCTATGTCCGAGCAGCAATCTGCGCATGCTGGTCAACTCCCCCCAGTTTATATACGGAGCATGACGTTCCATGGTATGGAATATCCCTTTGGTAGTTTGGGTCAGAGGTCCTGGCCACACTCCCTTCCAAGCACCTGCTTGCCGGCAGAGCTTGGAAAACTGAAAAATCCTCAACTTAGGATAATCACTACTTACCAACATCTAAAACATCAGTGTATTATCAACATCATTCTCACACTAAATCCAAATCACAGCACTGCACCAGCTACTAGGAAGGAAATTAACTCTATCCCAGCTGAAACCAGGACACTGGTAGAAGACAAATACACTAATACCACAGAAGGTTTTTTTGAGATAAGCTTTCCTTTTCTGTGCCTGCCACTTCCACTCCAGAAGCAAAATGTAGTTGAAGCACAAAACTATCAAAATGAGAGTTGAAAAACTGGTTTAGATGTTTGAAACTCTTTCATATATGAAAATCTATACTTGTGCTTTGTGCTATATATACCCATGTCTCCATTCGTACTACAGGGAGAAGAGGAGAAAAACCTAGGAAAACCTAAGAAAATTTTAGAGGAATAAACATCAGTTTTGTGTTTTGGTTTCTTTCTTTCTTTTTTTTAAATAACCAACATTTGTCTTATGGCCCTTCAGAATTAAGCATATCCCTTTTCTGAGCAACAGAAAAGAAAAATGGGGAACACTGGTTTCTGGCTTTGGAAGTTAAATCTCAGGTTTATTTTTCCTATAGCATTAATACACTTAGTTGATGACTAAAAAATGTTTTAGTTCCTGTAATGAAAGCTCATTTAGTGTGGGAACTCTGTAGATTAGGACAACTAATTCAAAGTTGATTATCTTCGATTACAAAAAGGGATCTTGGACCAGCCGACAGGTTTGGCGTCAGTGGGTACAGAATAGGTTCTTTTACCCAACATTCAGGGAACAGCTGCTGTCATCTGCTGCCATCTCTCAGATGCCACCGCAATATATAGAGCTGCCGACAAGAGTTTAATTTCAGGCCAGTGTTCACATTACTCCAGTTCATCCCGGAGACCAAACACAGCCTGAGAAGCTCTAGCCCTTGTGGCCAGCACTCAGGAGCTGAGTAGCATTGTGACTGACACGTGTGGCTATGGGAAAACTTTCATTTTTACGACAGGTTTTTTCCTATGTGCCATGAAATTGTTGTGCACAAGCCTGAAAACCACATTCAACATCACTCTTTAAATTTCCAGAAATAATTATGATTTGCATAATTTGAAAAGTAGCATGATTTCACAAAGCTCAAAGCAGTCACTGTTCTATGAAGCAGAACTATGGCCAAAAAATTTCTTAGCCAGCATTGGACTAATTCTTGATTCTGAAAGCTGAAAAATACAAATCTAAGCCCTCTTCACAGAAACATGATAGAGAAATGTCATTCAATAAGAAAATTGGCAAAACCCAGAAAAAACCCTTCTTTTTCTTTTCTTTTTGAATACCACCAGTATTTACTCGTTGAGCTATGCATAGCACTGATCAGCCAGCAGCGCAGAGGTAAATGCTGCAGTATTCCAACAAAACCACTTCTGAAGGACACAGGGAAGGGAGACTAACGCTGCAGATGCCAACAAAAGAAATTTAAGCAGGTTTTTTTAGCTATTTAAACTGTAGTATTACTACTCTCAGACCTAAAATAGGATTTCAGGGGCGTCTGAAAAAAGTTGATTTCTCGAGCAAGGTCATAATCAGCTGAGCATAAGGAGTTTCTTTATTCCTTCTCTGAGAGGCACAAGGGAACCATTTAAAGTCATGGTGTTACCTTGCCTACGGTAATCTACATTACATCCTTTTGTTTCAAGGCCATGGCCTACAGCAGGGTAGAACAGTGACAGGATAAGCCTCTGCTTACATCCTGACAGACATTCTTCCACGTTGTTTGGGAGGAGGATTCACAAAGATCGTTGCCTGGGATGAGATCACCCAGAGCAAGCAATTTACAGGCATCAAGGCACAGTCACTGGAGAGGGGCAGGAGCTAGCTCGGGTGTTTGGCTGTCATCGAGATACTTAGTTTTGTTCCTTGCTCCAATTCTCTATCCTGTTAGCTAATTTAAGTCTCAAATTCTTAAAAATAAACAGAGTTTATGAGGGTGCATCTGGTGCACTGTCCTTGTAGCTAGAAAATGAATCTGGCCAATGGCATGATTAGTCATTGGAAAAAAATAGGCTTTTTAAAATCTGACAATTTGACCGGCCCTTCACCTCAATGGTCTCATCTGCTCTAGTCCCACAGTCACTGATCCACCTGCTGGTAGATTCTTGCCTTTCAGCTCCGGCTCTTCATTTCAAGCTGTGTCTGTATCCTTGTTCCCATAGATCATACAAGCTGGCCCATGAGCCCTATCCTCACACCTATAAAGCATGATCTCACTTAAAAAAGAAAATAGCTTTTTGTGAGAGAGAAGAAAAACTTAAAGCCAGAAAAGCCATGAGAAAAAAGTTTCCAAGTATCCATATTCCCTCAGCTGGAGGAGATTATATATACAAATAACTTATTCATGTAAAACACAAGCATTTATAAATATTAAGCATTATTTTGGTAATTTTAACTCAGTCTTCATAAATTTTGATTGTATAATACTCCTCAGTATGTGATGCCCTGTAACAGAAAATCCTGTTGTGTGAAAAAAAACCCTCCTCCTCTCTCAGGTAAGCTGTTTTCTGAACAAGCTTCAAACCTGAAAGCTGGATCCCATGGGAGCTGTGCTCTCAGTGTGATTTATGCCATTTAAAAACCTGCAAATGGCCTTGTAAGCGGGTGCTGTGCTTTAGCAGGCTCACACTCCCACATCATTCTGGCTGTGACAATCTCAAAGACATAATTCTACCGTGAAGGGACTCAAGGCTTTGTAGCTGGGTACAGCCTGTATTGGATGCTGATACAACCTGAGTATGGCTTGCACCTGAGGTTACTGGATTTTGCTGGCATTGCTGTAGCTACACTAATGAGACACTAACGGAGAATTCCCATGTGTCAGTGTAATTTGCAGCTGGATCTCTCATAAAAGGAATATTATATACTGTAAGACAGACGTATGCCAAGACAAGGCAGATCAGGGAATCCTGCAGCAAAACTAAGCTCTTGGAGGTTAGTCAGTGTGGGTGGAAAAATATCTACAGAGGAGTTCTCTGAAAGCCCAGGAGATGAGATTGTAAGGGACTTGCTTCAATGAGGCTGAAGATTTCCACAGACTGGATGAAATCCCCTCTCCCTGCCCATTGGTGACGATATCGCTGTTTAAATGCAGATGTGAGGGATGGAAAACCATGAGCAGACCTGAAGTAAAAGAAGAGTTTGACTGGAACCAAACCAAAATAACCTCATTTTTCCGGACATGTAATGAGAGGCTCTAAAATCAAGTTAGTTTGGAAAACTTAATATTTTTAGAATCACTCAACAGAGCAGATGCAAATTAGCATTTAGTGAAAAAAATTTCATAAAAATATCACTTTAAAGGGCCACTTTCAAAAGAACTCTTTAGACCTACAGATTCTAACCTTCCCCCCACTCCCAACTGGCTTACGTGTTAAGAACCACCGTTCTGGTTTAACAACTGTTTCCTATCCAGCATGTGCCAGTGCAACTCAGCAGCAGAACCGTCCTAAAGAGATTAAAAGGGGAAAAACAGCTAGAGGTACACAGGTCATCAAAACTGGTGATACTCCCAGTAGATCAACAGGTGGAACATTTTTTTCTTTAAGCTGTGGGGTTACTCTCCTCAGTAAAATACCTCTTGTAGTAAAATGGTTGTACAAGCTTATTCGCTAGCCAGTTACTCCAAGGTAATGCAAATTAGCCAAGCAGAAAGAGGTGAAAGTCTACCTGCAGCACCAGAAACTGAATTTAATCATTTTGTAATTATTCTGTTTGAATGAATTTGAACTCTCACCACACATCAGAGATATAAGGAGTATCTGTAGGTCTGCAGGCTGGCAGAAACTCGTATTTAAGCTTTTAAAATTTTGATGTCACACTCATGAAACCATCAAAAGCAAAATCAGAAATTAAAATTATTTTGCATGCTTTACCTGAGCTAAAATGTTGACAACTTTTGGTAAAAGGAACACTTTGTTAAAAAAAAAAAAGTCTTAAAAATTCAGAAGAACTTTTATGAGTTTTTCAAACTTCTGACATTTTGTGCTGTTAAGAGACAAATAAGATGAGAACGTTTACCCAATTTCTTCAAATGTATTGACTTTTTATAATCGCTTCAAGAAGGCTGCTGATTTCAGTTCCCTAAATGGACACCAATTTGTTGTTGGTACTAACCAGAAAGAATATTGGATATATTTAAGAAATGTGACGCTGGTTTGATTGATCTTTTCATTTTTGTGAATGATGGGCATTGGCCTACAATCTGTACAAGAATATCTTTTTTAACTATTATAAATTTTAAGTATTTGAGGTATGTTCTACACAGAATGAATCCATGCACATCTCTGCTATCATGATCTTTGCACTTAACACATAAAACAACTTTCCTGCAACTTTAAATAACCAAAATAAGATCGTGACCATGTTGCATTAGAAGTTGCACAATGAGCTCTGAGCTTTCTGTATCTGGAGTATGTTCTATCCAAAGAATAGCTTTGTTTAGAAACAATTGGTTGTCAAATATTTTAAACATTATTTATTTGTTGTTTGATTCTATACGCAAGCATTGTTAAAGCAAGACCTATTATTTATCGAGTTGCCCCTGAATCTACAAGTGCACTCCTTCCTTTCTGATACACAGGTGCCAAGCCAAGCTATGACATAGCTATGACAGTTTCAACTTTAATAACTTCTCTATAATTAAGCGGAACAGGAACATCCATGTCTCTTTATGAAAAGACCAGAATACTTTCGCAGCTTTTTTTTTCCCCCCTCAGACTCAGAGGAAACTGATTTTCTGGAAAGAGGAATCTCCTCCCGTGGCCTTGCATTGATAAATGTGAAATTGTTTTCTTTGTTTGGTAAAGAGCATATATCCCATGGAACTGTCAGAACACCGTTGCTATTTTAAAGATCGAAAATTATGGCAGCCTGTCTGAGACTGTACATTACCTAAGAGCTCTCTCATCTCAGAACAGTACAACGAACAACTTAGTTTTAGGCTACAGAAGAACATCAACAACACTGCTGGTCTCTTCTTCTTGCAAAGTGTTTTGTTACCAACTTTTCAATTGATTTAAAAAAAGTCATTATTAACTCAAGATCCCTGAGCTTTGCCAGAAATTGCATGTGATTTATAATTAACCAGCTCTCTGAAAGGGACCTTAAACCATGCAGTAAAACTCCATGAAGGGAAATTTATCACTCAAAGACTGATCTTCCCTCAAGACATACAAAGAGGGAATAGGGGCAATTAGAAAGTGGGAATTACTGTGTTGCTTACCAAACAGCATTATTCTGGGAATTCGTGAATTGGACACCAGGGAGCAGCTGAACTTCACATGCTCTTCTGGACCTCAAGAGAGCCTGTTAAAATTTCACTGTAGTACAAAAATGGCCAAGGGGAGAAAAATAAACTTGTGCTCCATAGAATAGAAACCCCGGTGACTTCTAGTAGTTGTTTAATTATAAACTTCAACTTGGTAAATTTAACAAGTTTTTTTCTTCTTCTTTAAATCTAACCTCTGTGACCATTATAGGGCACACCTAACGTTATATTACTTGTAGCAAATGGAAATGTGAAGTTGCCCAAAGCCCATTGTGCTTCCTGTCGAGTGGTACCCAATTATCAGTATGACTCATGAGACACTGCAGTGTAGAAACTTTACATGAAATAAAGATCAGAGGGTTCAGCTTCATGTGCCTGAGAAGATACTCTTCTTTTCCAAAGCAGGGTGCATTAAGAAAACCTGACTGACAAGGTGACTCCAGAGCTGTCTGCCAAGCTGCCAAGACTTGTGCTGACATATTTCTTCTCTTAAGCCTAAAGTACCATTTAAAATACAAAGATCCCATAGTGACACTGTCAAACCCAATGCATGTACAACACCTGAACCTAAGGAGACTGTAATTCAGCAGTGCCCAGGGAACCCAATAAGTGAGGAATCTCAATGAACTTCAAGCTGACGTGTGCTGGGTTTTCACTGGCAGACACGTTCATTTATCACTCAGGAATCATTCATCCCTCATACAATTAGCACTCTGTTTGTAAAGTCCTATTACTCACCAAAGGACTCTGACTGCAGTCAAATTGAATATTACCAGCAAGTTTGACAGCTCATAGGAAAATCACTCTACTGAAACCAGTACTAATGTACTTAAATGACTTAAGAATGTGTGGATACCTCCCAAACGGTATTGCTTTGATACACGTCCTCAGAAAAAAGCTGATGACTGGATCTGTGAATGTACTTCAGCAGTTTGGAACAGATGCTTCCAACTCCAGAATGAAATCTCTGATTTCAGCGACCACTTCTCCCTGCAATCACCTATGGACTACAAAATTTTAGACCTCTTGGGCATTTAGAGTTCTACTGTTGAGCTTGAAAAGGACTGTCCTCATCCTAACAGAGTATGAACTAGATGCCCAGATCTCCTCAGGAGCATTAAACACACAATTCCCCTGCCAAAAGCTGTCCATCTGGTAAATGTACCCAGAACATATGGTGAGGTCCGTGCAAAACTTTGTCAGATAAGCTGGCATTGGTACCTTCTCCATTTCATTGGCTTCTCCTAAATCCATCCAGTTATTCAGACTAAGAATTGTAAGAAATAAGAGTAAGATCTAATAAATTCCTTCCCTAACATGGATTCAAATAAAATGTCTTCCCTGCCAGAAGAGCAGGCTAATCACCAAGCAACAGGCAATGTTGGAGCATGATGGTGACATTTCTCTGGCAAGAAGGCCTCACAAAAACCTGAAGTATTCATACACTAATAAATCAGAGGTTGCGGCTTCAGATATGCTTCATAGAGATGCAGTGCCCAACTCTCAAATGCTGAGAAATCTACATTCCCATCTCTGCTTGTGTTTGGCAACAAGCAGTAACCAGCCAAGATTTATTTTCTTTTCCTCTACTGCAGACCTAAGCTTCTATATTACACCAGAAAAGCATGCAAAGTGCAAGGCCAAATGGAAGTTTATAGGTCAGAGGCTGCAGTACGTCTGTGACATCAAAGGCATTTCAATTAACCCTAGTTCTTCTCCAGACTGTTTGAAACTGTTTCTCTTCACCACTCTCCTTATGTACATACATTAACAACATAGTGCCCTCTCTGTAACTCCCCCTCCCACGGGAGGCAAAATTGTATCGTGTTTTTCATCCCTCATTACCACCAGTCCTCATTAACTTCGCATCATCTTTATCGCAGTTTATTTCCAAAACATAAACATCAAGATGATTATCTCAATTTGGAAGCAAAGAAGGCTGGGGTCAGAGCAGACCTGACCATAGCAGAATGGCTTCAACTTCCTCATACTCTACCAGGGCATTGCATCCGTGAACAAAATTGGAGAAGCCCTGAAGAAATCACCAGGCTGTAAGAAGCCATAAGTAGGCAGTGGTAATCTTCAAAGAGAGCTCATACACCCATTCAAGAAACTTGGAACTACCTACAGCTTATTTCAGACAAGTGGAGAAATTGAGATGCAAGTCATCCAAGCGGACATTCCAGTAAAGAAATCTAACAGCAGAGACTAGATCCAAGACAATTTCCTCAGTGTCATAATCTTCCACTTTACTCCCAAGATTACCCTTTCTTCCTCCAAAGCAATATGTGAAGAGAGAATTTGAATCACTGATCATCGGCTTGAACCACCACTGTAGACCTGTGAATCTAAGCCCATTGAAACTTTACAGAGCAATGGGAATATCGTACAAGTGCATCATCTCTGCTTTAATCATGACATAGGGAGAGCCAAGAAGTGCTTCCCTCCCCAGTCAGCTAAATCTTCGTGGTATTTAATTGATGAACAGAATTCAAGTCTTTTTGATATAACAGTGCCAAATTATTTTTGGCTCATCTCTTTCACACCTCTTGGCTGGATAACTGCCTTGACAACTGACTTTCTTTTAGTTCTCAGATATAAAGACTGATCTTATCTTATGCATCCATGAAGCAGATAGAGATAATTTTTTTTAATAGATCTGTAATTTGGGAAGTACAGGAAGTTAATTTTGCCTGTGCATAAACTCATTTTACTTATTACTACTACTGCTGATACTACTATTACTACCACTATTATTTTACTGTTACTGCGATTTCTTGTAGTGCTCAGGCTGCCTGGAATGCTCTTGCTCTCTGACACTCTCAAAGGCACCTGTGACAAGGAGTCTTACACAGCAAAAACCAGCCAGGTTCTGCAAGGCCAATTCTGAGTAGAGAATTTGATTTCACAGAAATTTTGTGCGCTGGAAACACACACACAGAGGTCCAGCCCATCCATGTCACCTGTGCAATATATTTCAAAACAGAGATCTACCACCTAGAGGGCAGGCCAACACTGTCAAAACAACACCTCACACAAAGTGCACCTTCAGAAGGGCAAGTTCCTCCAAGGATACGGAGTGCCCAACTCTTTGCAGACACATCTAGTCACACTCCTTTATTGCTTAAAATCTCATTTGCACATACACCACCTGAAGGAGTAAACGAACATACCTGGAAAGCACAGGGCAGCATGTTAAAGGTACACACTTTGCTCTGTTACGTTGACACCCCAACTCCAGCATTAAGCAGCAAGATCTCAGCTGTATATTGCGCCATTCTTCATCTGTATAAAAGCCCTTTCACTTTCACCAGTTACAACAGTCTTGCATTTTTGTCACACACATTCAAATTTACATTTGGCTCTGCATTTTTGGAAGGGCAGTTACTTGAAAAATAACCCACAGTTTGAATAAATTTTCATTTGGGTTAATTTCCTGGGCAAAACTGCTGCAGAATTTTCAGTTCTGGTGGCAAAGACTTGCAGAAATGGCTCAAGGAAAACCAAGGATTTGTCTGAGCACCAGCTGCTGCTTCCCTTCCCTGCTTCTCTCCTTGGTCTTACACAGAATCCCACTGGGGTCAAAAATTAGATGAGGGCTAGATGAGCAGATAATCTTAGGTTTAACAGATTCACCTGAGACTCGGGATACCTGTATTTTTAATCCAATATGTGCTATTAGATTTTGATGCAACCTGATCTATCACTTCATTTCAGTTTCTCTCGTTACCCTCTGCCTGTCTCATCTGACGAGTCTTCGCTCTTCATTTCACCTGTGGTAGTGAAACAAGAGGCAGCCTGGTCCTGTTTCCCCATAATGTGCTGCCGTGACCTCATGTATTTCACACTCAGTCGGTTGTGTCCTGTGTAAGACTGAGAGGACTCATCTGTCCTGCACTGGGAGTGCCCAGCGGGGGCTTGGGGGAGAAGCAACTACACCAGGACGTGCCTGTATCCACCCTCACTGCAGAGTTATACGGGTAACATCCATAGTTTGCTGCAGTCACCCACAGATGACTCAAAGCTAAGGCAGTATTAGTAAGCAGAGCTGCACTTCCCAAGTAGCAATTTGAGGATTTTGCAGACTTTTGTAGAAATGACCTCACAGTGACTTTTGAGGAATAATATAAAAATGCCAGGAGAAAAATAATAATATAGGCTTGATTTCAATGGAAGAAACTCCACTGTATTGTATCATAACTTCCCAGGTCTCCTTTATTTCATTCATTGTCCTTAGAATTAAGTGATACTCATTTAAAATTACTAGGTTCATGAAGTATAATGTAAAATTACAGGGTATGTCAACTTAAAATACACAGCCCTCCATCACAGCAATTAATTGGTGAAATTAGTCATTGTTTCATAAACTGAAAGCAAGTAAAATATGTTTTCAATTGACAAAAATGTCACCAATATCCTTTAATTATTTTTCCAACTGAGTCATTAGTATTTTCTCTACTCTTACAAAGACAGGCTTTTCACAGCACAGTATTAGCTTGCAGATATCACCACCTCTGCTTCCCAGGTTGACTCCTTTCCCTTTTTGTGCTGAATAAATAGCACTAAAATACAGTGATTAAGAATAAAGGCCACCCTCAGGCTGTACATGAGTGGCTCCGGATTTATCACAGTGTGAATAAAAGCAGAATTGGGCCTCCCTTTCCAACCAGGTTCAGATTATTTCCTTTTGTATTTTGCCTGTGATTATTGCAGGGCTATAATGAACCAAATGCCTGCTTTTCAACCCAGTGAAAAGAAGAAATCATTATTTTATATTTTCTTAATATTTCTTCAAGATTTAGGATGGTTTCAGTAGTTCATTAGTTGCTGACTGCTCCAGATATACATGGATTGAAAAAATACACTTTGAAGACACTCTACTACTGAGAACATTCACGGGCTAAGAACAAGTTCTGACTTAATGCCCACAAATTGTCACTCTGAAGTCAATTACCACCGAGCATGGGTCACGTGAATTCACGCATCTGTGACTCATTCACTGTGCTACCAGTGATCTTGTAACACTGACTGAGACAGAGCTTTTTGACCCTTTTGCAGCCGTGGTTAATGCAAATGAGATATGACCCTGTGAAATTGGAGCTTCAGCTTGTGTGTTCAAAACTAAACCATCTGTATTTAACCCTACTGCCAAGAATTCAGCCAGAGATACGATTATAAACTGTAACCCACAGAGGAATTGTACCTGATAAGAGAGAGACCTCAGAAACCTTCAAACAATGCAATGTTCATTTTAAAAACACTTAAAACTTGAAAAAATTCATTTGAAAGAGCTTGGTTTTGCCAAATCCTAGAGCAGTGTCTACGAGAGCCTTGCTGGAGTCTTTAGGACATAAGGCTAGTGGCACCACATACACTGCATCTCCATCCATGCTGTTTTACAAAGCAGAGACACCTTTTAAGTGTACCTGCTACTGGGCCCAGCAAAATTTGTGCTTCAATCCTCCCAGTCTGCCTGCAGAGATCTTACCTTTGCACCAAGGTCTGTCTCTAGCTGCCAGTGCCACGAACACTCCTTTGGACTGACCAGCTCCCGAGCTTTATGAAAGCTCCCCCTTCACCAGAATCTAGGGAGGAAAGAAAGAGGAAACGGCTTCTATTAAACTTGGGAGAAATTAAAAATTCAGAAATGCTGTAAGCTTTTGGTTAATTCATTTAACCTGGGAACTGCAACAACCTAAAGATATCTGCATGGATGGCACACCGTAGCTCATCACCCCGTCACTCCTAGCACAACTATGTCCAAACACCCAAATCCTTGCAGACATGCCTCTAGGAGTTCAAACCTCACTGAGAATCAAAATTTTCAGGAGTCTAAGGCACTGGTATTTTGCCCCTGTAAGGCATACTACTTTTTTTGTCTTTCCATGAATTGCTTTAAATGAACACACATCAGCTATGGGAATTCCATTCCTAGACTGCTTGAAGGGTCAGGACTCTTACTTCAAAATTAATTAGTGAACATTAATTACTCAACAACAGTTATGAAACATTTAAAAGGAAAAGGAATATCCAGATATGCCATTAGTAAATAGCTTCCTGAGGAAATTATTTAATTAGTGTTTAATTACTATTAAATAAATTTATTAGTTGCTAAATATTAATTACATAAAGCACCATTTTTAAACTACTGGTGCTTCTCATGATTTAAGTAACTACTTTTATTTACGTATTTATTCTCCAGTGTTAAGTGGGTTATTTCTCATTATGAGTAGAACACAGCGAGTACTTTGTACGCGGGACTGATTGCTATTTTGGCTTGACCTCAGCTAGATGCAAGTCTGGCATCTTAGATACCAAGACACCATTCTTACCCCCTTGGAGTTAAAAAGCAGCTCTCTTATGTGACAGCAGGAAGTAGTTTCTGTCATCTAGACAAACCAATTCTACCCATTAATTGAAGAAATAGGTAATGATCATCCAACACATCCTGGATATTCAACAGGTGCTACAACGAATTGTATCGAAGATCAGATATGAATCCACATCTCCTTCAACTGATTTCTGCCCCCTCCAGAACTCCACCAACAGAGCAGGAATCCTTTGTGCCCTGTACAACCAGCCCTTGGCAACGAGAGCACTCCTTTGACAGACTGTTACTGTGACGAATAAAATGAATCATAGGACTGTTTCTATGAGTAGTTTGGAGATTGAGAAAATTATTCTTTTTTTATTGTGGTGTGTTTGCGCTTTGTGAGGTGTTCCAATGATTCTTGCAACACTATTTGTGTTCTGCTTACAAATAGGAAAAAAGTAATTTCTCCCAAGTCTTTATACTGGACAAATTGCAAAATAGTTGCATTTAGTCCCAGATTATCCAAACCATTGGGAATAACAGTGGAATACAATGGTCACTGAGGAATGAATATAATTCCTCGTTTTTCCAAAGGATATCTGATATTGTCTTAGCTCTCATTCCATTCTTCTGTTTAAAGGTGTTGCAAAACAGCCTGACTCCTACTAGATTTAATTGCATTTCTTATCTCACAGATCTCTAGTTATGAATTTTTTCAGAATTTATTGCAATTTCAAGATGAAGCAGGACAGAGAAAAACAATATTTGCTCATGACCCAGATTGCTCAGTTAAAAAAAGTTCTCCTGCTGTTTTTTAATTGGAACCATCTGTTTTTCCATTTCTTTTATGGAAAGAACAAAAAATTTAAACTCTGGTCTAGGTGTCATCTATATGTATCATGAAAAGTTAGTGCTTTAAGTTTGGGGTGGAAAGGTGTTAGGAGATGTTGCAGCTGATATACTAGGTAACTGCATTGTTATTAGAGACAAGTGAAAATCTACCTTGTTAAAATTCTAGAATAAAATTTAACCTGTTTTTTTCCTCATATCCTTTGCTGAAAATATTTATGTGAGTTTGATTTCTTTTTTAATCCCTCCTATAGACAGATAAAACCAATTAACACCCCTCCACCCCCCCACTGGTGTTTGGAAAAATTACAGGGTTTTTTTTAATATTTATTTCTAAGGTTGGAGATTCAACAACTTCTCTGGGCATCCTGACCAGTGCTGAACCACCTTCATTGTGATTTTCTTGTCCCTCAAATCCAACCGTAATTTGCCCTGCTGCAGCTAGTGTCCAGCCCTCTCAAATCCTCATAATTTGAAAATAATCTGATTTAACTTCCTAATGGAAGTGTTTATAGAGAAGATGAGGACAGAAAATACTATCCCTGGCCTTCTCCTCTCTAGGCTGAAAAAGCACCTCTCCTAGCACAACCAGGCCCTCAACCATCTTGGTGATTCTCCTTTGACTTCCCTCCAGTTAGTCAACATCTTTTCCATACTGAGAAGACCCAAACGGGACATAGCACTCCAGAGAGGTGCACCAAATAGAGGAGATCAATAATTCACCCTCATCTGCTGGCTGAGCTCTTGCTACCACAACTCAATACACAGACAAAATTTCATAGCTGTAAGTAAAACATGGCATACTCTATGCTAAACCCATTAAAAACAGAGAAGAAAATCACATAGGAACAGAGACTGAAAGTATTACATTAACATCTTGACTGTATATGAAATTGGACCACAAAGAAGAGTAAAACCAAGAGAAGTAAAAGTGTATTAATTTTCAGATCAGGAAATATCAGTGCAAGTACATATCATCCCAGAGTTCAAGATGTAATCATCTGTGGTGGTTTACAGCTAATACCTCATCATTATTTCTGATATCATATGATTGTTCATTTCCTTTTTTCATATCTATTTCTCCTGGAGATAATCATGCACTAACATTGGGGCTAGTGAAGAGGAACAGGGGGAGGGATTATCCTGTAGATCAAGTGAATGAAATTATTAATAGAAGAAAAAATGGTTGCTGCATCCATCAATGGAAAACTTCTAAAAAATAACTTCAAGTTTAATTTTGCTTGTATTGGAGAATCATATTGTTACAGATTTGCTATTAGATGATATCTATGACCACCTAGCATTCCTTAAGAGCTTTTCCTTTCTAGTCTCATCAGCAGGGTATTACTGAATTAAAAGAATATACACTGTATATATGAAGTAATCATGCAAGTACGTTCTGTATCACAAGATTTTTCAGCAAAATCTACCCTAGGCCAGCACAGAGGCCACTGAGAGAGTATTATTTCTGGTGTCTTGCATCATCATAATTTACAATGTACTTTCATCAGTCAAAGGAAAAAGAAAAAGGCACTACACTGGGTTTGTTTCCTAAGCATCCTGCCAAACTTCATAATTTGGGGTATTGCAAATCCGAAGTGTTTTAAAATATCAACTTTCCTGCAGACAGCCAGGGCACACTCTGAAGTAAGACAGTGTTCCTATTGACATATCACTGACAGCAGACAGCTGTTGGGATTTTTTTGCCCCCAAATGTTTGATGACTCTATAATGGTACCTGTTTTCTCCACTGACAATGACAATAAAAGTCAGTTACAGTATTTCTTCTTTCCTGACTCTCTTTGAAGTGCTGAGAAGAACAAATATTTCTTCATCAGAAGACAGAATCACTGAAAACGGTAAGGCAGAAAAAGCCACAAGATGGAATATTCAGAAGGTGTTTGCATTTGACATGATGGAAAGCGCTCATAGTATTACTGCTTTTATGCACCGAAGTTTTTTGGATCTGCCTGTCATTCATTTACTAATCCCACATAAAAATAATTATATGAATTAAATAGTAATGTTTCGACCTTTTTTCCACCCCCTGCACAGAAACTAGAAAAATTATGATGACATGATGTCCATCATATCTATCCCTTTTTAGGAAGTTTGATACAGAACGTCAGTATATATACCCTAATGAAAATCTCCTGAGAATACTCTGTTCAGCTAGAATCAGCTTCATCTACCTTTAAACACTAAAGTGAGGCAACTAAGTGTGAAACCTAGGTGCGTGAAGCAAGCTGCATAGTCAATGATGAGATGGGTAACCCCTAGATTGTGATTCAACTCATTTGAAATATCACCTCATTTAAATTACGTGTATAAAGTCAGATAAATTAATCTGAATCCAAAAGCTCTGTATGTATAAGAAAGGCCAGGAAAGGATTCAGGGGTAGAAGTAAAAGGGGACAATTGTTGACCATGCTTCCTACCTTACAGCCCTGGCAAAATCCCAAGCTAAAACATTCCTGATGACTGTCTCCTGGAGCTGGCTCAGATTCAGACTCAGATGAATATTTTTTTGTTCATGTAGCTGAAAACTTTTACCCACCCCTAACAGACACACAGGATGCTGTGATGTAATTTTAGAACTCAGTAGACAGAAATGCATTAGTAGCAACACCAAAAATATTACAGCAAAAGCAAAACAACGAGACATACTCCAACCCTGGTGTTCCAAAACACAAATTTATAGTTTCATCTATGGCCTAAGTTGCTTCTGCATGCCAGTTATATTATTCACAGCTCTGGGAAAAACAGAAATAGCATATTTAGAAAAACTATATAGCACAGAGAGATTAAGGTCAAGCCTTCAAAATAGTTAGATATTGTTGTCCCTTGCTTCTAGATTCAGTTTATTGGATTCAGCTTCCACAATGAAGGCTCCTAAAAAAATTAGAATCTTAAAAATATGTCCTAAGAGGCTTTCCATGGTGATATAGGAAATCTTTCATAACCCCTAACATGGAACCCAAATCTCCCCACCGCTTACCCATCGAGCAATAGTCAAAAAACCCTATAAAATTAGAGCAACTGACACTGCTGTATTTACCTTTTAGCTCAGTATAGCTATTGGTGTTCTTTATCTGGAAGGCTGTTTCTGAAGAGCTCCTAAAACATTTTGGCTTTTAAGCAGTCATACTTCTCCTTTACTCACCTGCCAAGGGGCAATTGTCTACTAACAGTTTCACATTCCCTCCCCACTTTCACATGCTCCTCTCTCATCTGCTCTTCTGCTCTGCCTTTGAGGGTCAGCCTGGCATTTGACTTGGGGTTAAGAGTGTAATCTGTGTTAAGGCTTGTTGATAACTTTGCCCAGTTGTCCAAATCAGAGTTCCAAAGACCTGACATTAGAGTCCTGCATTAATTCCATGCCTTTGCCTGTTCATCAGCAACAAAGTGAGCCTAAAGGGAAATACTGACTTAAAAGCTAGTAATTGAAACAAGAGTTCATATTGGTTTCATTTCCCCTTACCTTGTAATAATTTCTAGTGCACAAGATTGTCTGTTCATTTCCCTGGCAGCTACATGTCAGAAACCAAACTCTGGGCTCAGCCATGCCTTTAGGATCTGTAGGCCAAGACATTGTGCATTTTCCTTAACGTGAGACTGAAGATCAAAGCATAATCTCAGAACAAACATCTACTTTTTTCTGCTGGGGCCCTCAGAAATCCCCCTTCCTGTAGTTCTCCACACAATGGTCCCTGAAGCCCTGTGGAGCTACTGGGCCAGTTTTGTGGTAGCTGTTAACAACAAAAGCAACAGTAACTTGTCAAGGACGACTTCGTGATTTAATTACTTGGAGATTTTAGACGGGAGAAGAATAGGAAAAAATGGAAATAAGCTCTTAAAGCTCCCTAGCAAGACTGAGGACATATTTTAAAAAGTACTTAGGTGCCTAGAAATGGACACGAGCACCTAATAGGATTCTCATAAACAGTCATGGACCATTCTCTCTGTAAAATCAACTGGGCAACTTAAAAAAAAAGTCCTTTGAGAGACCTATTCAACCAAAATGACCAGGATTTTGGCCCATATGGATGATACCTTTATAGAGACAAACTGCATTTAGTGACACTGGTAGAAATCTTGGGTCATTCTGCTGTGGTCACATGCAATGATGACTTCCTGAAAGA
>NW_010433215.1:24821-34311 GCF_000710305.1 Buceros rhinoceros silvestris | reverse complement strand
TCCCTACAGCTAGTGTCATCAAAATCTGGCTGAAGGCATCAGTATGTATTTCAGTTCTGCTGATCTTCCTGGATTTGCATGATCAGGAGACAGTATTTAAACTGCAGTGGCTGTTCCATTAACAAAGGGAAAAGAAGCAAGCACCATGGCCAAGTTCTTTAAAGGCCCATTGCCTCAGAGCATGATTTAGTATTTGAAACGAAGAGACATGAATAACAAAATAAAACTTCACTGACAAACTGCGGGCTGCAGTTCCCAGAAACACATCTTCCCCCTGGATCCCCTCTTTTTCTTCTCATTTTATAACTCCCAAGACACAAGATATGAAGAAACTCTTTAAATCTTTCCTGGTACTTACTCAGGATATGCCTATACTGCAGCCTGCAGTGCTCTGTGAATACACTTGAGGTTGCTTTAAATGAGCTAGGTTAGATCCTGAGACTCAGTCGCCGTGCAGCAACACAATGTTCAGTATGAGCTAATTCTCTCTGCTTCTTGAGGTTACAGAGGGATTAATGCTAAGCAACCAAACACAGACACCTTCCTCTGGTGGGGGAACAACAATGAGAAAAAGAAATGATGCATTTCATCCACACTGTCAAACAAAAATGATAATGGGGGCCAGTTTTTTGCAAAGAACAGGTTTTTGTCAGAAAATAACGATTAGACCTACACCACAAGAGTCCTTAGAAATGCAACAGATCGACTGGCATTTTCAATGACAGCAAAGAAATCAGAACAACTGAAGGTTTTGTTTGGTTTGTATTACATCTATTTCTCTTCTATTTCATATTTCTGTTTGAATAAGATTGTGTCTGCTAACAAAACAACCTCTTTTTACGCTGCATTACTCTGATTTTAAAGAATTGCTTCACAGGAAATTTAAAACCCTTCTAGTTGCATTGCAAGCAGGGATCTGCACAGAGTACCACAAGGTTGAAAGCTGCACTCAGTCTCTTCCTTCAGTCTCACCTCAGGTACCAGCTTGATTATTCCACTCGCGCTGTTCTTTACAGCATTTGACCCACAGACACTTCAGTGAAAATTTACTGCACTTATACGGATCTGTTTTACTAGAACTGTAGCTGTGAGCAGTATCTCAGTAGAAGCTGCCATAGCGCTATACTCCCTGGTAGGATCTTCATTTGGATATGGCAGGATGGAGGTTTGAATGGTTGTTCAAACATATGCTGAAGCCTTCTAAATTAAACAATAAAAAAATAAAATAAAAATAATATCCAATCTCAACTCTTCCACTTCCATAGTTATTTGAAGGCAAGATACTTCTCTTTAACCCAATACACACTGCTCTGTCAGACTGCCAGCTTTTCCAAAAATAAATAAGTACTTAAAATTCTTCAGGGCTCATTTTCACTTCTCTGCATTACAATGTGACAATGACAATATACCTCAGATCATGCTGTCAGCTCTCTGTTGAAATAGCCTTTCCTTGTATAGGACCTAACTCTTCCTTCATGTAGCCACATGAGTATTGATATGAATGATTTTTTCATTGCAAAGCACAGTTGGTGTCAAGAATTTATAAACACGGAACAGTAACAGAGTCCCTGCCTCAGATCATTTGGTAAGAACTGAATTTTCACGCATTTGGAGAGACACAACCAACCTCAAAAATGAGTGAGATGCTGCTCCCAGGGTCTCTTCTAAGTGACACCATGCCATTTTGATTAGTACTGAAACCTGGGTCTTCATTGTGGGCACAATCCATAGTCATTATTCAAGAGAATATGAACTCCAAGGTAAAGGACAGAATCTTGACCACATACGCATGAGATGAATCATGCAGGAATTCTTACTGGGGAAATGAGACTTCTAGTTTCCAAGATGAAAAGGCATCAGGACCTTTTCAGGAACTACAAGTGCAAACTGCTAACGCTCTTCTGACAGACAGAAAGACAATGGTAAAAACAGCAATATTAGCACAAATGTGAGTGAGCGGCTTTATTCCGTCCCATAATATCTTTTTGTAATTCAGAAAAGAACATAATAATGAACAATTCTGTATTGAAAGCATCTAGAAATAGGAAAAGGAATTAAAGCCATCTGCAGCTGAGATTAGCAAGGTCAGAATCACCTGTACTTCATTTATTCATTTTTTAATACTCCATTGTCATTATTTTAGTTGACCCAAAGAGGACTAGGCTTCTTGTTAGCTATGTGGCATTGCATTCTTTGCTAACAATAAGCTGAGAATATTCCCAAAGTCGAAAGGGATACATGGGACTGACATGCTGTTAAAAGGTCAATACTTGCCTCTGGAATCTGAAAGTAAAAAGTCCTGTAGGTGTTCAGAATATGTATAATACCCCATCAAAGATATTAACTGTTTGACTTTTTAAAGTCATAGAAAAGCTTCAGCTTGTCAGATGTTTCTACCACAAGGAAAAGTGGGTCAGCAAATACATATAGACCTGCAGTACTGAATTTTACTACCATAACTGGTCTCTAATACACTGTAAAAATAAGAAATAAACACACAGAACAGACTGAAATTTTATAGTTCTTTCTACACATGCATAGAGAAACTTTGTCAGCGAAAAATCAAAGTTAAAAGCAGTTTCAGGATCTGTGCTGGTCCCAGGGTCCCCAAGCCAATTCTTGACAAGCATGTATTTTCTATTACATACATTTTTAACCTCCTCTATGACTTCCTGAGATACCCACACTAACAACAGGATGAAGTCTGGATAGTTATACAAAAGGATGTGGAAAACTGAATGAACATAAGGTCAAATGGAAAAAGGAAGTGTACGTAAAAAGTAGAGGGGAACTGTTTTTTCTAGTATTACCTATAGGTTTGATTGAGACAACTTGAGGTGGAAAGATGGTCTCACCTTTCAAATGACGGACATGGATTCTGATAACTAAATTCAGTTCTCTTGTCTTCCTGGTTACCCTGAAGTTAATTCACTTAATTTGTCTGAACAATACAGACATTTCTTCCTTTCTGGTTCATTTACTGATTGTGAACTCTTCAAGGCAGAGATCTCACATTATAAGTGTGTACAGCAGCAGACACAGAGGGGTGTGACACAGATGCTGGCCTCTAAATGTAATGTTATCAGGTAAAACCTCCCCATTCTTTCCTTCATTTCCTTGAGCTGAAACCACAGAAGCCTGGTGAGGTTCCCTTTTCCAGCCTACTGACTTGTGCTGGAGGAGAGAATCCTCCCTCACCAAACTGAAGGAACGGCAGGGAGCCCCAATGCCTTTATATGTGTATTCCCAAGGTTATCCCTCACCACTGAGAACATGGATGCTTAGATTCGTAGAATAGGGCTAGAAGAGACCTGTGGATGCATCTTGTTCACCTGCTCTTCTCAAAGCATGGTCAAGTTAAAAGCCAAATTGGGCTGCTTTGGGCTTCATCCAATCAACTTGTGAATTTCCCAAAAGAATCCATAACCAGTGTTTGTGCATTGCTTTTGGGTTTGTTTGGTTTCTTTTTTTAATTTATTTGTTTGTATTTGTGGTTGTCATTTTGGGTTTTTTGGATTTTTTTTTTTTTGGAAGGTGTTCTTAGCCTGCATTCAGGTTTGGCTTTTCACCAAATTTTCTGATGAGATTTTAAAGCTAATGGAAAGTTGACTGTCAATTGACATAGTCAACTGTATTTTTCTCTCAGTATTTTTTCCTTTTGTTGTGTAAACTTAATGAAAATTTAATGTAAGGAACTGTTTCCACATGAAGAAAGTGACCTCAAGTTTCATCCTTATATTCTTAGCCTTGTTTCTCATTTTTCATGCTTTTTAAATTAGCCATGTTAATTTGTAAAAAGTCAATTGATATAAAAGTAATGGGGTTTTGAGAAAGCTATTAACAGTAATTTGCTTAATTAAGAAATCATGTATAAAATCATGCTCGCTATAAACACTGCTGTGGAGCAAATGCCGTCCATTAAGATTCATAGGAAGGCGTCATGTTCTGCTGTCAGATCTGCTGATGAGCAGGTTTTGAATACTGAAAGCTGGAAAAATGCAGTCCTATCCTGTATATCCATTAAACTCTTCCAGACTGTGGGCTGCTTGGGTCCTAACCTGTCCACTGCTCCAATCTGCGCTGAAGTCCTGTATAGCGAAAGGGGGTGTGTCATATTGCATAAAATATTTAACAGGATACCATTTGGAAGTCAGTGGTGAGTGTTCCGTAGGGCTAGAAACCGTTAGGAATGGTGATAAAAATCAAGCAGCAGGATGTTATTAGGATATGTTGAAAACGGAGACAGGGCAGAAAAGTACAGCACACCGTGACCAGCTCCTCCAGTCACAGAGGAAAAGAGAGAGTATCTTCGAACTGGTATGGCAGATGTAAAGTAGGTATTTTATTGAAGCAAACCATCTGTGCATTGATGAAACAGTTTATGAAATCCACCAGTTTGAACTTGTCTTATTAGGGCCCTCCTCAGTCTGCTAGGTAAGTGTGACAGGTCTGCCTGTGAGTCAGTGAGTTACCAGCCAGGGCAAGGGCTGGTTGGAAGCCAGGAAAACATTAGAGACCTTTCCATTCACCAGACGGGACCTACTTCCTTTAGAGTGATATTGCTTTAATGAAGAGAATGAAGCTGCTCTGATTTATTCCACGAATTAAATGACTTTTTCTTTCTGCTTCCTTTCACATTTGATTTAGCGCAACAGTTTGCTGTTGTCCCCTATGATATTAGCTGATCAGTAGCTTGCAGTGACCACTACAGTATTTGACAGGTTTTAGATCTTGCTTTGCCAAACTCAGACCCAGACTTCCAAGGTTTCCATCCTTGAGGTGTCAGAGACTTCATTATTCGGTTATGACCAAAGGCAACAGACAGGATCATCTTTCACAGTGATATGAGAATTATGATGCATAAAGACATGAATAGAAATGAATTAAATCACGTTTTCTGAAGGACACTTTGTAAGAAAGACAAAGGACTGATGTCAAATTAGGCAGTTCCCACAAATATAGTTCCTAATTAACCATTTAAGAGTTCTTAAAGATGTCTAGAAATATATAATAAATGATTTACAATAAACTATTTATACGGTCATGACAGCCGTAATGGTAAATATAAAAATTAACTCTTACACTCAAAAAGAAGTCTTTCAGGATTGTCTCATCATAACAGGCGCTCCAGAGCAACTTCATTTAATCTATTTGCTTAGCTTCCACCAGGCAATGGTTCCTAATCATACATAACAGCTGCAGAAAGCACTTACACTCTTCGAGATTATTTGACAAAAAAAAAATATTCCTCTGGTCCACAAGGAGGTTGTGCAATCTGCTCTATATTACATGAACTTGTTTTTAGAAGCTAACAACTGTATCCATTTTCCTGTTCATTTACAATCATCAGACAGAGCAGGGAACCATGGGGATGGCTGTTTCCACATTGGCCTTGAGAAACAAAAAAATCTCTGACAGTAACTGGACATTATTTATTATAACCTATACCACATGTATTCAAGGTCATGGGCACGTTCCAGCAAAAGTTTGGCGAGGGTTACCCAGCTCAGATGTTGTTGTTGCTTCTAAAACTTCAAAGCAAACGTGGACTAAGGGTATTTAAAGAGAATCCTGACCCTGCTTGAGATGAGTGTGTCAGAGACTGCTCTTTTCCCAATTTCAAGTCTTTCTGCACATGCTGTTATCAGTCACCATTAGCCTGTTTTCTGCGTCAGTCCCTCTGGACATACTTGAAGCCAAGAGAGGATGAAGGCAGGGTTCTTGAAATCTGGGACCCTTGCCTAGAAAAGCTGTGGATGCAACTAAGCCAAAGTCGTAATGTTGGACAAGGATTCACTACACATCTGGTTTCTGCCAGCCATCTGTTAAGAGGATTGGGTGTTGGCTGGAAAACCCCAGTTATCAAGAGAAAAACAAAGAGCTGTGAATTGGGAAAAGACAAGTGAGAAGCGAAAAGACAGTCTAAAAGGAAAACGGTGAATGATGGGATGTTTATGAAGAGCACACTGACATTTTACAGCCCCTTCATAGTTAGCTCTCATTCTTAAAAAACCAATTGGGTGCAAAATTCTCCTCTCAGGGTACAGACAGCCTTGAAAAATAAAATATTAAACGCACAGGAGATGCTGCTCAGAGAAACAGTAGTGACTGTATAACACAATATGACCAGAAACACTTACCAATACAAACTAACCCTTCAGAGGTTCTGCTGTACTGTGTATAGCATTACTTTAGGAAAGTTTTATAGGACAAAATCTAGTCCAAGGTAAAAAAAAGTGTGTGTATATATATATGCATAAATATATATCACTCTGCATTTTCACTGAAATTGTATTGAGTTGCACAAGCCAAGGAGCTCGTTGCCTAAGATGAAAGGGATATAAAATATAGCTGTATTCCAGAGGAAAATGAATATCAATATACAGCTTCTGCGTGATACTAGCATCATTGATTTTTGACAATAGTCTATGTATGAATGAGCTATGGTTAATACTGCAGGAAGTTATAACACTCCCTTTTGTAAGTAGTGCTTATTTGTTACCACACTCTGCTACTGAGTGAAAGGCATCTTCGGTTGCTGGCTGCTGTGAAACTCAATCATAGTGGTCTTTGTGCCATGTTGCAATAATTGTTTGGCAAACGACTACAGCGTGTATGTGAAAGTAACGCAAGTCTGCCTAAAATTCAGATAAAATGCTGAAAAAAATCCTGTGACTTTTCATTATTCAGTGAAAGTTACTCAAAGAACTTGAGGCCAGAAGAAACCACTATGGTCATTTACACTGATTTTTCAGAAAACCCAGTCACAATGTACCCCAAATTGATCATAATTTGAATTAAATTCTGCCATGAAAACTAAGAACCTGATCTTGATATTTAGCAATTGCTAATGATGGAGATCACCCATGATCCTCTCATTAATTACTTTATTTAGTAAGAAGATTCTTCTTAAATTTTTCTAACTTTAATTTTGAGTCAGTCTTCTATTTATGATAGATGGAATATGACAATAATATATCCATATGCATGCCTTAACACTCATGTACACACAGATACGTCTGGTAACTCCTGATATTAATCTATATCCTCTTCAGATGCTTTTTTATACATCAAAGTCCTCCAGTATTTCTTAAATGTCAATTAAACAGGAAATACTGCTAGTGTATTTCTACTGTTAATGAATGATGGCAAATTTCTCTTTAATAATTACTTAATTAAAAATGCCAATAATTCAAAATGTCTAAAACAACTCTGATTTAATTTAGATTCCTGACTTAACAGCAGTGAGTTGCATAATACTGTTGTTTACTTTGGTTTTGTTGAATTCAGTTTCATGTCCTGTATGATTTGAGTTGTATCATGCACAAAACAGTCCATGTCAACATTTTGGTAACAGTCTATGGGATTAAGAAAAAAAAAGTGTATGGCAAGAGTTCATACGTACATTCTTTTGAGATTATATCTCTATTTTTCTTTCACTGTGCTAATCCCAGTGTAATTTACACTTGAAGGTCTCAAAATAATAGGAAAAAGTAAGTACCTCTATTTAATGTGTTAATACTACGCAGACATTGATCTTGTGTTCCTTTGAGTCAGAATGCTCAGCCATGTCAGGGTGAGGTGTGTGAAAGGCTTTTAAAAAAATAACTGCAATGATACACAAAATAAATAGGTATGAAGCTAGAACGGCCAAAAGACAGCGAAGTAATTATTTTCATTTTCCTGACACATTTATTCCCTGGAGTAAAAATATTAACATATATGAAGAGCTCATATCTTTAAACACACACTAGGTGTTTGTTAAAATTTCTACTCAAGATCCCTTGTTATTTTAGACCGTATTATCTTTGAATTTGCCCCAGTGACTTTTAAAAGCTTCAGCAATGAAAACAATGGACTGATCTGTGACACTCAGTCATACTTTAATCTCACTTTCTGTCCTAAAAACCAAGGAAGTCACCTCTGCAAGACCACTCCCTGTTTTCTTCATTTTATCTTCCAACCCAGGAAGCCCTGTTGCCTCTGTCCATTCATTCTCCGCTCTCCTGAGCATGTAGGGGGAATTGGTCAACCCGCAGCTGCTCTCCCATTTCCCTGGGTGTTACTCACCCACAGTATACCAGGCAGACAGGGAAGCAGCAAAATTATAACCTGGTCCTCGTTTGCTCAGGGTCTCTATCTCTCTTATACAAACCTCATGTCCCTAGTAAGCTTTCACATATATTCTCTGTTGATCTTTCATTAAGGCATATTTAGTGCTTGATTAATTTGTTAACAGGGCAGAGTTATCTCATGATTCCATATTAATGTGCCCTAAGTAGGCTAAACATTAATAAACTTGAATGTGACAGTAAAACTTTAAGAGGCACAGTATCAGCTGAATTCCCCCTCCTTCAGAATAGACGCTGCATAATGACTAAACATTACTCTGCTAGTTTTATGTAAATGAAGGAGACGGGAAGCTAAACCTTAAGCAATTTAATATTTTCTTGATTGTATTTAATTTAGGATTAACTAACCCTGATTAAATAAGACCTTACAAGTACATCAACGGCCTGCAATTAACATGTTGTTGGTAAACACTTAGAATTTTTTGTGTCTCACAGCACAAGAAACATGCATAAGTATTTCTTATACTTCTGCCTAGTAGTTACAGTCATGAAACCTGGTGGATTATAGGTACTTCAGCTGTATCCTCAGATAAATATCACAAGGAAAAAAAGGTAGTGCTTATAAATAAAGTGTAGATGTTTGATAGGCTACAGTGCAGAATCTCAATAAACCACACCACCAAGTAGAACTGTGCAGAAAGCAGAGGTGGATCACAACTAACTTTCCAGCAGCAGCTTCAGAATGAAGGGCCAAAACTCAGAAACCAAAAGACAAAAATAAAAGATGGTCTCACAAGGTGAATATACAGCTGTTGTAAAAAAAACCTGCCTCACTTTTCTTGGAGAACCACATGGGACAAGACTACAGGAATGACCATTCAGGACTACTGGAGCAGGGCTCTACTGTCCCCTTCCCAGCAAAAATCAAAGCCCGTTCCCAAAGAGGCTGCACCCAAGTGGATGCTGCTACACTGGTGCCAGCTCACCCTGGCGTTTTTCTAACAGCCACTGCCATCAATGAATCCCAAAGTGCTTCCAGTCGTCCTCAAGTGCTGCAGGTCTGCTCACACATCCTTTTCCACTGTCTTTCTACAAGCTGAACAAATGACTGACCTCACCTCCCTCCAACTGTGCAGCACAGCTTTTCACTCTCCTTCCCTCTGCCTGCTGATCCACTCACATGAATTCCTCAAACTTATCTCAGGCAAAAGTAACTGAGGTTAGCAAGGACCTACTGCTTAAAGTGCTGTGAAAAATTTAGACCATTTTTACTTAAATGGGTGAAGAAGCAATTTTTACAAGCAACTGAGCTTGCCAGTCACTGAAGACCTTTAGCTTGGATAGAAGTTTTAAGTAAGTTGTATTGACACCTAATGAAAATGCCCCAGCACACCTTCCAGCTACAAGAAAAATGGGCA
>NW_010433215.1:15272-24650 GCF_000710305.1 Buceros rhinoceros silvestris | reverse complement strand
CAGCAGGAGAGCCAAGAGCAGCAAGTCCTCACAATATACTGATTCGCCTTTTTAAGCACCTGACTCCTTTCCTCAGGAGCACTCTGCTTTGCCAAGGACGGTCTGAGTTACCAGGAATGACAATACATTTCCCCGAGTCAGACTCCTGTTCTCTGAAAAACTAGATTTTTATCTGGAAGAACTCAGATCTTGGGCACAGTTAGGGGTGGAATAAAGACTCCAATAATGACATTTAATTCCACTTACTGGTGTTGTTTCTATTCCTCTTGGTAGTCAGTGGCAATTTCAACATGACATAGAATCACAGAATTATTTGGATTGGAAGGCACCTTAAAGATCATGGATTTTCAGTACCCCTGCTGTGGGCAGGGACATCTTCCACTACACCAGCTTGCTCAAAGCCCTGTCCAACCTGGCCTTGAACACTTCCAGGGACAGAGCACCCACCACCTCTCCAAGCAACCTGTTCCATCACTTCACCACCCTCACAGTGAAGAATTTCTTCCTTACAGCTAATCTAAATCTACACTCAGTTTGAAACCATTACTCATCATCCTACTTCTATACTTCATGATAAAGAGACCCTCTCCATCTTTCTGTACTGGAAGGCCGCTATAAGGTCTCCCTGGAGCCTTCTCTTCTCCAAGTTGAGCAATGCCAGCTTTTTCAGCCTAACTTCATAGGGGAGGTGCTTCAGCTCCCTCATCCTCTCTGTAGCCCTCCTCTGGTTCCACTCCAACAGATCCATCTCTTTCTTACATTGGGGGCCCCAGAGCTGGACACAGTACTCAGGTGAGGTCTCAGAGTGGAGGAGAGAATCACCCCTCTCAGCCTGCTGGCCACACTTCTTTTGATTCAGCCCAGGATGTGGTTGACCTTCTGGGCTGCAAATGCACATTACTAGCTCATGTTCAGCTTTTCATCCACCAGTACCTCCAAGTCCTTTTCCATACAGATGCTCTCAAACATATCATCCCCCAGTCTGTACTCATGCTTAGGATTATCCTAACCTATGTGAAGGACCTCGCACTTGGCCTTGTTGAACTTCTGGACATTTACACGGGCCCACTTCTCAAGCCTGTCAAGGGCCCTCTGGATGGCATCACTTTCCTCCAATGTGTCAACTGCATCATCCCATTTCTTAATTAAAAGTCACGCTTTTCTGAAGTTAAAATGATGGTGATACGAACCAGTCTGTAAAAGATTGGCTATTTAGGGTCTAGAGAACAAGTTCCATAAGGAGCAGCTAAGGGAACTGGGGTTGTTTAGCCAGGAGAAAAGGAAGCTGAGGGGAGACCTTATCCCTCTCTACAACTACCTGAAAGGAGGTTGTAGCAAGTGGTGGGGGTCAGTCCGTTTTCGCAAGCAACAAGTGATAGGACAAGAGGAAATGGCCTCAAGTTGCACCAGGGAGATTTACACTGGATATTAGGTAAAATTTCATTACAGAGAGGGTTGTAAAGCATTGGAAGAGGTTGCCCAGGGCAGCAGTAGAGTCCACATCCCTGGAAGTATTTAAAAAAACATATAGATGTGCTTATTGACATGGATTAGTGGTGACCTGGCAGTGCTGGGTTAACAGTTGACTTAATGATCTTGAAGGTCTTTTCCCACCAAAACAAACTCGTAATGCTGTGATTCTATAAATCAGAATACAGAGATCCGTCGGTAAAACTGGAAGAGGTTCATCTGATATCACCTTTCAGATTAGAGTTAGTGGGAAAATTACTCCCATTTTTGTTTCAGATAAGATTTTATTTATAATTGGTTTTGGTCTTGACTTTACTTTTTAGTTTTCTTTTTAATTTTTAGTAGAAAAATATAAATTTCATAATTTTCAATTAAGAAAATCCTCAGTGTTCTGAAAAATTAACTTAGAATTTTACTTACGGATGATTTTTGGCTTTCTAGTAACTACATTTAGGAGAAAGGCAGAATTTTTTGTTATTTTAATAAAACACTATTTATTTTTACCAAAATTAAATCTCTTTTCCTTCTTCCTGTTCCCCTCTCCCCCATTTCCTAAGGGAACTGATCCCTCAGCACAGCATTATTAGACAGCATGCAGGTTAAATAAGGGCTTCACTGCAGTGCGTTCAGATGCTTGGAAGCAGTCAGACTCAATTTTAAAGTTGTATTAACAGCTTTATTCCTTTGAACCCACAACCTGTGACTATACAAACCATCACACCTGTTGCATAAAGTTACGTAGTGGAAAGACCTAAAACGAGATCCACTCAAAATTTTAAAAGCTCTTATTGCCTCTGCATACACTACTTTGCCTTGAGAAAAAAAAAATAATCTATCCATGTAAAAGTACCATGAAAGGCACAAAGCTTTTCTTCTTTCTTTGGCTTGAAACACTGAGTTTCAGACCCAATTCTTACTGCTTGTTCAACATGAAAAATTTGGAGAAACTTTGTTTGAAATATTTGGATTACACTGGTATAAAACCTAAATCCGTGAAAGAGAAATCTCAGTTACTACCATCTTACTATATAGAGAATTTTAAACATGAAGCTACTGGGTAAAACAGTGTTAGGTCTTTGTATTTTTTGTTTTAGCATTCCATGCGGCAAAATAAATAAATCAAAAGCTTGCATAGTTTCTACTTCTGAAATATTGTTGTCAGTCCTTAAAAGGAGGGTTTTGATGTAAATAAAAACATCGTGATCACTGTCATGAAATCACTAGAATCACTCAGGATTTGCATTTTTCTAACCAGGCTCACTATGTGTCCTTATACACAGAGCAGATAGAACAGCGAGGCATCAGCACAGCATTACCACCAGTCACACTCCCAGAATTGCCTCATTAAGGAACATGAACTCTATACTTAGTGAAACGTAGGTAGAGGGTAACAAACAGTAAGTGTGGCTAGATCCAGCACATACCAAGCCAGAGCAGTCTTTTCTTGGGTCTCTTCTTTCCCAAAACAACAGTTCAGCACTGAAGGCTCTGGGAGTTTTACCTTTTATTTTCCACATTTATGCAGGGTGAAAGCATGTTCCTATCTACACCCTGATAAGTCAGTCTGATTTTCAGCCTGGTTTGAAAGCTGTATTTTATGCTAAATACTGCATTTTCCAGTTGGCAAAGATTATAAACGGCTTTGAAAGGTTAAGCTCCTAGATATAACTCTTGCAGTTGTGAAGCCTATACAACAAATTCACAAGTATCCAAAATGATTCATGGAAACAGGGAACAAGAAGGGGCAAAATCTGACTTTGAAAGTGAAGACAAATTTGAATATAGAAAACACACAAAAGGAAATCTAAAGGATATTTTCAAGCTAACAGAGCACAGCACATTATAAAGCTGAAGCTGAGGGTCTGACTCAGAGCTTTGCAGTGTGTGTAATTCAGTAACATCTTGGACAGCTTATGTTGTGATATTAAAAGGGTTTCCTTGAGAATATTTAAATGAGTGTTCCCCCACCCCCACCAACAATTCAAGTGTACAAACGATCATTGTGGTGTGAAGAGGCCCACGAGAAAGCTTTTACAAATTCTCTGATGACACGCAGGACAAGAACACAAGGAGTGTTTGATCAAACGCTGCTCAACAGATTATAAACTACTGGTACCTACATTTTGACCTTCTGCTACAATTTCACCTACTCATGTACTACCCTGCACAGTGGGGGAGAAGACAGCAGCACTGGAGCAGGGGAGGGAAATGACTCAAAGTGTAAAACCTTCCAAGCAATGAAAACAGTTTGGGGTTTGGGATTTTTTTCTTTTTGGGGTTTCTTTTTTTTGAAGTCAAACGAACGCCACAAGTAAGCTTTGCAGAGCCTTGCAGGGAGGAAAGGGACATCAAACTCCAGCAAACTGAAGCAAGTAGAAGAGTAAACAAGATGGATATTCTCCTTTAAGTCATCCTTCACAGGCATTCAGGCTTCCACAGCTTTTTCCCCCATGTTAAACAGCCTGCTCTGTAGAAGATCATGTTTTCTTTTGAGGTCTTTTGCAGTGCCTCAGCCCCCTATGGTGAAGTATCTCTTAAAACATCTACCTTGTTGTGTAGTACCTTGGAGATCCTATTGAACCACCTACATTTCTTTTCACAGTACCCTCCAGAGACAAGGACCTGCCTCTTCTACAGATGTAGAAAGTCCTTTAATATAATAATGGTGTTGCCTTTATTTTAATAAGTGTTTGTTGCTTTGTAGTGCCTGTACAGTGTTGCCCATGTTTCAGTAAAAGTGTTCTTTCTTTTTCTTGCTATAAGCAACAAAACCCCCGCCAATTGTCCATGTCATTTACCCCCTGTAGGATTACTCACTATGACTCTCATGGAAAACATCATCTCCAAAGAGGACGTGAACTGCCAAAAGGAACCCCATGTTTAGGGAATGGAAGCTACACACTTAAATGTATGGCCAGAGATTTTAAGAATAGTTTATAAAACAAAAGAACCATTTTCACACAGTAAGCAAAGCAAAAGCAGCCCATACCCAGCTTTGCTGCTAAGAGTAAAAGGCCACAGGAGGTTGTCTCTGAGGTGTTATTTATATTGGATTTTAAAATGGTCTGAGGGGACAGAGGGTTAAGCTATCAATTATGTAATCGTAAACGAAGAACCTTTGGGAAGAGAAGCAGAAAATTGTGCACTTAGAGAACAAGCAAGACATTTAGGAGTGGTTCAAGGTCAACTCCTTTCCTCCGCTCCTCTGAATTCTGTTAGAGTTCACAGCACAAAGCCTGGGGAACAATTCTGGAGCAATGGGAAAGCAATTGCTAACACTGATTCGCTCAGCACCTCAAGGGATGCAGCAGAATCTGTTACAGGAGGAGGAAAAGGACAAATACAGCCCCTAACCCACCAGTCCATATTGTAGTCACTGTGATACAAATGCTATGCATTTTCTGTAAGGCTACTGTGCAGCACGCTGTTACTGTTCCTGTGCCTACCAGCCACTGCCTTACTGCCAGCACTGCTGGAAATGTGAAAAAAGCACACAGCTAGTGTGTAAATGGGAAACTGATCAGAAATGCAAACAGAAAAAGGTCTGTGAGCAAGTCTGTGCAAGCGCAATAGGAAAAAGAGAGAGAGAGAGACACGGTAAATGCTCTTCCCTAACTCATACTGTAAAGTAGAACTACCTAGCTGTTCCTTCTCAAAAGCTGTGGCAAATCCACAGGAAAAGCTTTTTTCTTGCATATATTTTGTGGCTGCTGAAAATACAGTTTTTCTGGATACACAGGCAGGAAACAGTGAGATTGATTATAAACCTTTCTCCTCCCTCTTCCTCATTTTGTTTTCCAATACCTAAGACCCACTTTTCCACTCTAAACCCCATTTATTGGCCTAGAGTCTCTCAGCCAATTCCTTCAGGTGGTCAAATCCTACTCGTCTAGAAGCCCTCCATTTCAGCCAGGACTTTGCTGCTGTGCTAGAAGGCAGCTGGCTGAGCAGAGAAACTCGCACTTCCTTTCCATCTCCTCCTTTCTTTGGTCAAGCTGCAAGGGAAAAGCAGAAAAAGCAGGAGAAACTGGGGAGATATACTCTGACAATCTTTTTGGGTTGGTGAGTTCAGGTGCTAGGAGGTAGCAAGGATAAGCTGGGGTTCAGACAAAGATTTCACAGCCTGTAAAAGGCTATCCAGCACATTAAGACAAGAGGCACCTGTTGGACACATCCTCATTCAGCTGGAAGATGCTCTTGTTGCATTTGTTTTTAAACTACAGCACAAGAAGGGCATAGATCATGCTGAGGATGTGCCTGTCCTCCTGTATGTTCTGTAAAGTGCTTAACAGTCTTCTGCTTTATGCCTATGAAAGTACCTGGCCTGACACACACACGTACAAAAAACAATCGCTTAAAAAAATACTCAGGGAATTAAAGAGAAGTTCAAAGCAGTACACATTTCTCCCTCTAGCTGATTGATTTTATTTTTTCTCTTGAAGAATCCATGGAGTGAAGAAGACACACATTTTTAATTGGAATCAATGGTCTAGAATTGAGGCACATTGCCTGACCCAGAACTCAGTAAAGTCAATGGCAGTCTCTCCATTCACTCCAGTGGGCATTGGAGGAAATCCATGAAGCTGGATGATGACTTGCACTTTCAGATGCGGTCAATGCACACAGTTTTTAAATGTATTGCTATTATTTTCTTGCTATGTCTCTTTAAAACACTGTTTATTTACATGGTATTGTGTAATACATAGATATGTTAGTACTAAGAACATGGGTCTCTATTCTAAGACTCAAATAATTACGTTTCTCATATAAGCAATTCTCATGTAAACAAACAATCAAAAATGAATTCTAGATTTCTTTAGTTTTCATCATTCTATAATGATGTTTGTTTTCTTGAAAGGTTATGTTTCACTGAATGTTTAATAACACTTAATTCCAATGGCATCATTATAATTTAATGATAACCTTTGCATAAGTTATTCTAAGTAGATACACCCTCTGACATATTCAGTATCCGAATCCTCTGATCATCTAGACCAGAAAATGCCATCAGAGATTAATTTATTTTCCCTCCCATAGTGATGATGTATTCCTCAAATGTTGGCAATTGGATGCATCAAAGTATTCAGCCAGTCTGAGGAGCATTGGGAAACGCTCCTAGGTCCTGTAGCTTAGACAAAGCTGTAAAATTTCTCTGTTCTCAGGCTTGGATCAAGGCCCGCAGTGCTACAGACTGCAAAAAACGTCTGCTATGCCAAAGGCCTTAAAATTTAAGTAAAAGAGATCAAAACTGACACATACAGGTAGTCTCAAGTGGGCTGGCCAGAAAGCAGCAGACCAGCAGCTGAACTATTTGCGACCCTGACAGAAAAGAGTTTTAAGCAGGGAATCGAAGGTAGATAATGCAAGGATCCCATGGGAGTCTCCCTGCCCTGCGAGCCCATCTTAACCTTTGAGAAACAGCCATTGTGCTTACCAGAAAAGACAAGAATGGTTTATACTACAGTATAATCTCTCTTTTCCCCTATTACAAATATCAAAAATTTGTAATAATTCAGCAAGCTTTTGCACATCATAATGACTGATAATTCATTAGCAGAGAGATTAACAATGACTAATTGCAAGGAATATCCATTAATTAAAGCTAGTGGAAGGAATGCCTTGTCTGAATGAATGGCATCAGAGAAATGCCATGTGTTTTGTCACTGTCCTCTAGGGCTGAATTGGTGACCTCTAACCCTTCTGCATGAAAACAGCAGAGGTGCCCTGTGCTGCACAAATGTGTCATTACTGTCCACAGAAAGTGTACAACGCCAGGGCATTGCTAGATATAGCACATGAGCTGGCTAAAATTAAATGTGAACCATAATTGCTGTCAAATAGGAAGATAGTAACAGAATTAGAAGAACTTGGATTTGCTCCATTTGCCATTTAGATTTCTCCATCAGACGAGCAGGAATTTCAAAACCTCAGACTTGAAAAGATGTTTGGACTTGTCTTTTTTCATTAGAAACAAACTCTTAGCTAAAAACACATCAACCTTTTTGTTTTGAAACAGTGCCTCAGAGTTGATGTTATAGAAGTGACTAATCTCTTGACCTTGTCTGTCAGGAAAGTCTCCTCATTACACACACGTTCTCAATATGCCCAGGAGCTGTATGCTTTTCTACAGGTGGTGACGAGGACACTCAGCTTCGATGGGCAATAACTGCATCTAAACTGTTGTTCCGAGTTGCACAGAAGAGGGTTTTCAACCCAGGATGTCCTCTAGACTGCAGTGAGTCCTCTGACCAGCTGGTGGCATCTCTCTAAGGAGTTCTCAAAGGAAGAACTGGATTTAATCGTCCAGGTACTGGTGAAAGTCTGCCGCTGGGCAGTGCTCAGCTCTGTGAACACGTCGCAGGGTCCCACTACCTCGGTGCACCTTCGAACAAGCAGGAACGCAAGTCAGGCTGCAGGATGCAAAACTATGGCAGCTTTAGGATCACCTTTCAAGGCACCGATGAAATTATTTTTCCTGCAGTACAGCTGGTACATATCACAAGTGCTCCTGTCTGAGTTCTTGGTTGGTTTATTTGTTAGTTTGGGTTTGGTTTTTTTTTTTTAAATATTACTGTAATTACTAAGTGTAAATTAAAATTGAATGCTAACAGATCAGGAATCATTAACTTAACTCTAACTCTTTGTTCTATCAAAATCTTCTCTTTAAGCTATTATCATTGGGATTAATCAAGCTAGTGCAGGGATGATCAGAGTAACAAATCCTCTTTTCATAAATATTTTAATTTCTGGTTTATTTTCTACAGAAAGATTTGACAATAAAAAAATCAACCACTGTTCTCAGATTAGAAGCCCTCTTCCTACTTTATAAAGCAGTCTTTTATAAAGAACAATTATTATGTGTAAGGAATTAACTCAGATGCCTAAGACTGAAATCTTGTCAAATGAAAATAACTGTTACTTCCAATAAAGCAGCACGAATATAGCTAGCAATGTAACCCTTTGTAATACCTACTCTTCGTCCTCTAAGACTTAATAAATTAAGATAGAAAAGGTAGGACTAACAAAGAGGCACCTTCAGCAGAGCGATGACTTACGGACCAGGACTTGTAAATTCACACTGTTCATCTTCTTCTTCCTACAAGTGGGAAGTAATAATGATTTTGCTTATGTGGCAAGAAGGATTTAACTGCCACCAGAAATACGATGTGCACTTCCACCGGTCATGAATCTGCCACACAAACTTGTCCTGTTCAGCTGCATGTGTGTACCAAAGGATGAAAGCTACCCACCTAGGGGTGTTTAAAGAAGCATCAGTAGTTCAAAGCTTGGCAGTTTGCAGTCTTTTCCTGAACTCCATGATCCTGGACATATTCCAGGAAACAGTGACCTGCTTTCAGTCATAATTTTGGCTCAGAAAGATGGTAGATAGCACACACAGCTCCATGAAAACACCGTGCACTCTCAGTGAAGGCCGCCCATAAAAAATCTGAAAGGAGTTCAATTACTTACAATGCCTTATTTAACATCTAGCACAAAATGCAGGAAAAGCTTATTCCCCCTTCTTGGGCAAAAGACAGCAGTGCAGTGAAGAACATGATGCTTTAAAACTTTCTTTGCAGAGACTTTAACATTAATAAAACTGGTATTTTGCCCATCTCCACAGAAAACATCATAAATCCCAAATGTTCTAATGACCCTAATCAAACTATATACTTTTAATTTCCCTGTGAAACAGGTAGTGGGCTTCTGTTTTGGTTTTTCCTCAGAGTTTCAACCACAATAAAATAAGAAGATTTTTTTTTTTTTTTTGAGAGAGAGAGCGAGCAAAGCCTAGAAACTGAACAGCAAACTCAATCAGATAATGTAGTATAGAGAAATAACCCACAACTGGAAAAATTAAATAAAAGCAATATGCTAATTGGAAAGAAAATCCAATATGGTTCTTTC